>NW_007240636.1:15884-42852 GCF_000164805.1 Carlito syrichta
TTTTTTTTTTTAGTTGGAGTCTCACTCTGTTGCCCAGACTGGAGAGCAGTGGCATGCTCCTGACCACCTCAGCCTCAACCTACTGGGCTCCAGCAATCCTTCTGCCTCAGTCTTCCAAGTAGCTGGAACTACAGACGCACACTACCACACCTGGCTAATTTTTGATTTATTGTAGAAATGAGGTCTTGCCAATTTGCCCAGGCGGGTCTTGAACACACGGTTCAGGCAATCCACTCGCCTCGGCCTCCTAAAGTGCTGGGATTACAGGCTGAGCCACTGAACCCGGCCGGTGTTTATTTTTAAAAATAATAATAGTGATAGATGATGATGGGACACACTTTCAATAGTACAGACAGAGGGAAAGCAAAAATGTGTTCAAATATATCTCCATATCTAGAAGCAGACATTGCTAACAGCTTCTTGTCGCTCTTTCCAGAAATAGTCAATGCTTTGAAATAACATATATAAATAAAACAAATATAAATTATGGATGTTTCATTCATTATGAAATAATATCATAAAAATTATTCTATACATTGAGCCCTCCACGTTCACAGGTTCTGTATCTGTGGATTCAACAAACTCTGGATCAAAAATATTTGAAAAGATGTAGATAATTTCATCTGTACTGAAGATGTACAACTTTTTTCCTTGCCAGTATTCTCTAAACAATAAAGTATTATAATTATTTACATAGTCTTTACATTGTGTTAGGCACTGTAAGTCATTTAAAGATACAGTATATGGAGGAATGTGCTTAGAATATATGTAAATATTACACAATTTCCTATAGAGGACTTGAGCATCTTTAGATTGATACCTGAGGGAGATCCAGGAACCAATTTCACACAGATACTAAGAGTCAACTGTATGTCAGTATATCATTATCATCATTTATCTATGATAGGTCTGCCTATCTATCCACCCATCCATCCATCATCTTTCTGACCATCTCCCCCCACATGCCATCCATCTATTCAGTTATTATCTACAAAAATATAAATTACATATCATTTGTATTATTCTGGTTATTGTTAAATGTGATTATATTAATGTCATTAAAACAGAAATAAAGCTACATATGTGTGTTTGTGTGTGTGTTTATACACACATGCATCCCAGAGATTATTCCTTATCTGTACATGTATAGCTGCCTATACTTATCATTAGCTGCATAGTATTTCAATGTATAGAGATATTAATGTATCCCCTATTGCACTTTGTACATGGAAATGATACTTCAACACCAATTTTTCACAGGAACATCTACTGTGATGAGTGTGTCCCATCATCACATATGAGTTAGCCTACAGGGTAAATTGTAATTCTTAGAAGTTGATGGTTCCTTTTAAATTCCCACTGATATTGTCAAATAACTCTTCAATGAGCACAATTTCTATGCCTACCAAGAATGTGGAGAGTAGAATCTGAGTCTTTTTGCAAGGAACTGAAACTGTTTTCATTAAACACTTAAAGTTAAAAAACAAAAACAGTCCATTGTGAACTGAATTCAGTATGTACAGAAAAACAGCAGCTCTCTGAAACCCCACCTAGCAAGGATGGACATGATTTTGCTCACATTCTAGGGGAGAGAACTTAGTCACATGATCCCAATTTATTGCTAGGGCAGCTAAAAACTGTAGACTACTCATATTCCATTAGAATCTTATAACTACAGAAAGAGAGGGCAGGGTGGACACTAGGTGGCTCTTGTCACAACACCACAAGTCATCTTTTCGATTTTGAACACGGACCCCTCATACCAAAAGAATGTACACAATCATGAATAATTTGTTCAGTCTATCATAATGTATGAAGGACTCCCAGGGCGAGGCCACTCAGCTTTGCAGGCATCCTTTCAGTCTTCCTTTCAGTCTTATCAGGTCTCAAGAGCAGAAGTCATCTTGGAAAACACAGTTTCACCCTTTCAGACATCTGGAATAATGAAGCTCAGAGACAATGTCATCTCTTGCTTTGAGTCTCTAACAAGGTATTCATGTAACACAGCATTTCCCTAAATTCATAACCCATCTATATACCCTCAGCCACTATTTCTCTTTTCCTCTATTAATACTCAAACTTTTCACCTCTAGAAGGGACATTAGAGTACCCACTGTGCTGGGCTAGATTGCAAGCAGCACTACCCATCTAGTAAGTCCTCCTTAGTTCACCCTGTTCGGATATGGTCAACGTACACAGATGCAGAACTAGAGAACTATTCTTACCACCAGGCAATATAGCTACAGCCAACATTAGCCTCAATTTTTCTGGATGGGGTGAAGGCCTAACCCACTGCCATTAGCCCATACAATTCTAAGGTTTAGAAATCACTTCGGGCTTAGAAGTCATTTTTGCTTTTAGCACTTGTACTTACAGCCCTGGTCCTAGGACCATTGCTTCAGGTAGAAGAAAGAAAAACTTTTTTGAGGTGATCTGAGGGAGAAAGGAAAAATTATTGGAGTTACACCATTATTCTCCTCCCTCAGCAAGATTTGCATAGTCATCTCAGCATCCTCTCCACCATCTCCTCTCCAGATCAACTAGAAAAATAAAAACAGAAAAGCAAAAACAACCTAAAAAGGACAGTCCTTTCCTCCTCATGTTGGGTGTGAGCACACACCCCTGAAGGCATGGAACCCAGCCCTTAACACTTTCATCTCCACATTCCAGACAATGTTTCAATTGCCTGTTCTCTATCAAATCATTCCTCTGAAGAGGACATCTCTCTGCCAATTGGTGGATGTGCATTGTGTTTCTTAGTCTGAAGGAGGGATGGTCAGCCATCCATATCCATGATATAGTTGCAGTTTTGTTTTTCCTTTATAATACTCTGAGCATTTGTGTCATCCATTGGGTAAGCAAAGTCTACCCTAGAGTCTTGTGTCTATTCCTGTCAGGCTGCATTAGTAGCACCCAGGGCTAGCAGCATCAGTCTCAGTCCCAAGCTATGTTCGGGGCCTTCCCACTAAGAAATCTGCCACAAGTCATTGGCAGTCTCATTCTCTTTTGCTGACAGAACAGTTAGTGGTGTTCAGCACCTGAGAGTCGCACAAGCAATGTGTCTAGATTCAGCTCATCTCGGCACTGCTGCAGCTCTCAACATCCACTCCTTTCATGAACCGAGGTGACCACCTCCAGGGGGCACATGAGGATACCTTCTTATCAACCACAGTTACCTTCCAGATGTGGAAGGGTGTTCTGATGGGCATTAACTTTTTCTAATTCAATGCACCTCCTCAAACTTCCACAGGGCCACACTCCCTACGGGCAGCCCTTTTCAGTGGGGCAGGCTTCCATTGCTCTTCTGCCTGACCATGTGACCACACTGTTGGTCACTGCCCATTAGTCAATAAAAACTCAAACAAAAATGCTTCTACCATTCTTCAATTTTTCCACCACTGCTAGGGACGCAGTATGTAGTAGTTCAGCACATCAAGTCGATCTGCTTGAACCTTCTTGATCAAAGTAGCAGCCCTCCAAACACAATGGTATCCATCACCTTGGAATGGTCTTTCAAGAACCAAGATCTTAGTTGGTCAGTTGAGAGCTGTTTCTAGGACACTGTAGAATCCAGCAGCTCCTAACACGATTCCAGAGTCAGTCCTGGGGGAAAAGGAAACATCTTGCTTGAGAGTATCTCTGTCCTGTATTCCCCAGGTGGCATGATCCTGTGTACACCACTTACATTTTACCTGGAACTCTTCTGGGTACTGTCATCCCCATTAAAGCATTTATCTAACATCATTCAAGATGTTACAAGCAGTTCAGGTTTCAAGGTCATTTTATGTCTTCTCGTCATACAGGCTGCTTCAGTTAACACCTGTCAGTGCACCTGAAGTGGAAATTCTCTAGTCCAAAGTCCCTGTAGTTGTTGGTGGGGCTCACAGTCTTCTGCCATAGGTCCAGTAGACATTCCACAGACCTATCAAATCCAGATGTCATCCCTGCCCATATTGCAGCTTCTACTGTGCCCTGCATGGGCTTGGGCAATCTTACTTGTTCCAATTTAGCCATGTCCAATCACGAATGCCTGAAGGACGCATTTACATGCCTTCTGTTTTAAAGTAACAGGTAGGGGGAACATTCCCCAATCAGATAAAATATTCATTCCCTGAGATAATCAGGTAACAGAGATGCAACTACTTCCTATCAAGTGTGTTCCAATAGACCGACTTTCTTCATCCCATCAACACTCACATTCTTTTTTGGGTGTGTAAGAAAGACAAAAAAGCTCCCAAGTGGGAGGGGACCTGAAAGAGGGTTGCCCAACACTCACATTCTTTTCTAGTTTCAGAAATTTATCTTTGCCATCCCTGGACCGTTTTACATTCTCTTGTACAAAACGCTTTGGATCTTCAGCCAACCTACGGGCCAAGAGATCCTGGCCTGTCAATCATGACCTTGATTAAACCCTTGAACTTCTTCTCTAGGAAATGCCACATAGGACTTTTCATTGTCATCTTTTTGGGGCTTTCAAAACTGCTCCAAACAGACCTCATCATCACTTTTATCCAGGCTATCAGGCTGGCAATTCCCTCAGGAATAGCCTCCTGTGTGTCTGGATCACATAGACCCATCTATGATTTTTCCATAGTATGTGACAGGTCCTGTATCAACCCAAACATGCTATTTCACTGTACAGCATTTAAAGCCAAAACACCCCCTTGATTACTTACTCTCAGAATCCATGTGAATAAGGGCCCCTCAGGAAGTTGATATCTACCTACAAAATGGAAAAATTCCTCCACACTACACCCTATGGTTTAGATAGTTACTTGGTTCTGCCCTTCTTCCACACTGATGGCCTTCTTGGTAACCACAGACCTTTGAGAAACTTTCTGTTGTTTCTGCAATATTCTGCCCTTGGAGGGTGGCTTTGAGGCCAGTAGATGAAACTCACGTTGACTGACATCTGAGATTCGTCTAGCATCAAGGTCTGATCCAGCATTCTCTTTTAATTTCATTTCAGCTATTATACAAAGCAATAACCAAGGGATTAAACACCACTTTTTCCTTATGAATTTCCATTTCCTTATGCATCCAATGAATCACCTTCCAGAGAGTGAATTCGTTGTTATCTTTTTAGTAATGAATCTCAGCACAGCTGCTGCTTCATACCATGATGACCATGTGACCACCAAGAATTCAAGGTTCCTTGCCCTTCTGCCCCTTAATCCTTTCTTTTCCCAAAGCACATGTTTCCTTGGGCCTGCCACAATCCAACAAATCCCGCTTCACTGACACCAATTGTTAGGAAAACTCTCCCAAGTCATGTTTTTCCCCTAAGCTGTCACAGAACAAAAATCACGAAAAAAGAGGAAGACTTCTGGGACCAAACAGGGGTTTCACCACAAAGCACTGGACAGCAGTTGAGCATCCTCCAATTCTATTCCAATATTGTCTATCTGGAGACAGTGTAAGATAACACAAGGCAAGGACTGACTCCCACAAGACTTCCCCTACCCTCCCAGACACCAGTCATAGGTCTGGGTCTCGGCAACTTGGAATGACTGGCTTCAAGTGGGGTTCTCGTCACTCCCTCTCTGAGTTTGATTCATTTGCAAAAGTGGCTCACAACATTCAGAGAAACATATTTCTCTGATATTGCAAAGGATACTGATGAGGAGATGCCCAGGGTAGGGTGCAGGGGAGGGGGCAGGAAGTTTCCACTCCCCTCCTGGGCAAGCCACCCTCCAAGACCTTCACATGTTCAGCTATCTGCAAGCTCTCTGAACCCAGGCCTTTAGGGCTTTTAAAAAAGCTTCAGAATTTCATCTAGCATATGAAGTGGGACCCTCTCTGTGGAGTCTGAAGACCACAATCACAAAGGTGGGGGAAGATTAGAGTCCAGCCTTGGGACAGATGAAAGGAGGGTAGGAGAAGCTTGAAGAGATTCCATTTTTCCAGCCTGGCCATAGGCCTAATTCACCCCAAATTGTAAGAATATAACAATGGCTATGGGGGTTAAGAACCAGGATTGTGGAAGAAAACCAACACTCACATCATAATACCATAGGACATATGCCATTTATAAAGTGGCATGGTGACTGGGGCCTATGCCATACTGTGAAGATGTAGGCCCAAGTCATACTGGTTTAGGTTTTTAAGAAATTCAGTTTGATTCTTTTGTAGTACTTAAGCATGATGATAGTCTGTTCACTTGCACGTCTGAGATGTGTCACCCTCAAATATTGTTACTACTTCAGCATATTACTCATCTGAGGTGAAAAAAAAAACAGTTTGTGGATGGCCGGGGTTGGCTGGGTGGCTTACTTCTCACAACACTGTAATCTAAATGTATGTGCATGTTTTTTTCTCCCCCTACCCCGCCCCCTGCATGCCAACGAATTCTCCAACACCAGGTAGGTGTCCTTCAATTCAATTCGGAAACTCTCTGCATGGAATTAGCATCAGATCCCACAGGTTCAGAACCAGTTCCATAAGACTGTCTCCACTTCAGATGTCTGGGCCTCCTGTACTTGCAAGTCCTGGGCCTCATATATTTCTGACTGATGGGCTCTAAATTGGGGGCCTCCATAACTCCATCCTTATGTTCAGCAATTTGCTACAATGGCTCACGGTACTCAGAAAGAAGACACTTAGTATAAAGGATGAAAACTCAAATACTCAAATGGAAGCGATGCATAGGACAAGGTACAGGGATATAGACTTAGCGCTTCCATGCCCTTTCTGGATGTGTCTCCCTCCAAGCACCTCAATGTGTTCAACAATCTGAAAGCTTAGTAAATCCCATCATTTAGGGATTAAAAATTTTTTTTTATTTTAAAGATGTGGGGTACTATTCAGGGTTAGGTATACAAATGTTCATTATGCAGGTACCCTTGTTAATGAGGTGTACCCCCACTTCCCCAGGCAGATTCCCATTACTGCCAATCCTGCTTCCCTGCTCCCTTCCTTGGCAGTTTCCCATTACTGCCAATTATTCTCTTACAGTATTACAACAATCGTTCAAGTTTCACTTATGAGTGAGAATATGTGATACTCACTTCTTTGTTTCTGTGAAAGATCACTCAGTATTATAGACTCTAAGTCCATCCAGGTTGCTGTGAAGTTCATGATGTTGTGCTTTATGGCTGCATAATATTCCATCATGTATATGTACCACATTTTTTTTAGTCCAGTCCTCTTTTGATGGGCAGCACGGTTGGTTCCATGTTCTTGCTACTGTGAAGAATCCTGCAATAATCATACGTATGCAGTTATTTTTTTATAGAGTGATTTGAGTTCTTCCAGGTATATTCCCAGCAGAGGAATTGAGGGTTCATATGGAAGGTTGATTTTTAGATCTTTTAGGAATTGCCACACTGTTTTCCACAGAGGCTGTACTAGTTTACACTCCCACCAACAGTGTAGAAGTGTTTGCTTTTCACCGCATCCTCTCCACTTTCTGTTGTTTATTGAGTTATTGATGATAGCCATCCTGATTGGAGTTAAGTGGTATCTCAGTGTAGTTTTAATTTGCATTTCTTTGATAACTAGTGAGGCTGAGCATTTTTTCATGTATCTGTTGGCTGCTTGTATGTCTTCTTTTGAGAACTGTCTATTTATATCTTTTGCCCACTTTGTAATGGGGCTGTTTTTTTCTTTTCAGCACGTTTCAGTTCCTTGTAGATCCTTGATGTTGGGCCTTTGTCAGACATACAGTTGGCAAATATTTTTTCCCAGTCTGTGGGCGGTCTCCCCACTCTCTTGATGGTTTCTTTGGCTTTGCAGAAGCTTGTCAGTTTGATGAGGTCCCACTTGTCTATCTTATCTCTTATGGCATGGGCCCTTGGGGTTTTGATCAGGAATTGGTTTCTAGTTGCAATTTCTATAAGGGTGTCTCTTGCATTTTCTAAGGTTCTTATAGTATGAGGTCTTACACTTAGGTCTTTGATCCATTTACAGTTGATTTTTGTGTATGGTGATAGGTAGGGATCTTGTTTTAATCTTCTGCATTTGGTCAGCTAGGTTTCCCTATTTACTGAATAGGCTCTCCTCTCCCCATTCACTGGTTGTGGAGGCTTTGTTGAAGATGAGTTGGCTGAGAAATTGAGGTTTTCCTTCTGGAATCTCTATCCTGTTCCATTGGAATATGTGCCTATTCTTGTACCAATACCAGGCTGTTTTGATTATTGTAGCTTTATAATAGAGTTTAAAGTCTGAGAGTGTGATACCTCCTGCTTTGCTTTTTTTTTGCTGAGGATTGTTTTGGCTATTTGTGGTCATTTATGTTTCCATATGAATTCCTGTATTGTCATTTCCAAACTGAGACGAATACTGCTGGCAATTTAATGGATATTGCGTTAAATCTGTAGATTGCCTTGGGTAGGATGGACATCTTAACAATGTTGATTCTTCCAATCCATGAACATAAAATATTTTTCCATTTGTTCATGTCATCTTTGATTTCTTTGAGCAGTCTTTTGTAGTTTTCATTGTAAAGGTTTTTCCTGTCTCTGGTTAAGAAGATCCCAAGGTGTTTGATTTTTTTGTGTGTGGCTATTGTGAATGGGATTGTGCTTTTTGGGGGGTTTCTGTTTGTTTGTTTTTGGTGTATAGACATGCAACTGTCTTTTGCACATTGATTTTATACCCTGAAACTTTGCCAAAGTCCTTTTTCAGTGCAAGGAGGTTTTTAACGGATTCTCTTGAGTTTTTGAGGTATAGAATCATGTCTGCAAAGAGGGATAACTTGACTTCCTCTTTTCCTATCTGGATACCACTGATCTCCTTCTCTTGTCTGATTGCTCTAGCTAGGACTTCCAAAACTATGTTGAAAAGGAAGGGTGAGAGTGGGCATCCTTGTCTTGTTCTGGTTTTCAGGGGAAATGGTTCCAATTTCTGCCTTTTTAGAAGTATGTTGGCTATGGGTTTCTTGTAGATGGCTCTTACTATTTTGAGGTATGTTCCATTTATGCCTAGATGTTCAAGGGTGTTTATCAAGATGGGGTGCTGGATTTTGTCAAAAACTTTTTCCACATCTGATGATATCATCATGTGGTTTTGGTTTTTACACCTGTTGATGTATTTAATTACGTTTATGGTCTTACAAATGTTGAACCAGCCCTGCATCCCGGGGATGAAGCCTACTTGGTCATGGTGGTTGATTCTTGAGATGTGTTGTTGAATCCGATTTGCTAGGATCTTGTTGAGAATTTTACCATCAATGTTCATCAAGGATATTGGCTTGTAGTTCTCTTTCTTTGTTGGATCTTTACCTGGCTTGGGTATCAATGTGGATGTTAGTTTCGTAAAATGATTTGAGAAGAGTTCCGGCTTTCTCGATGCCTGGAATACTTTCAGTAGAATTGGTATCAGTTCCTCCTTGTATGTTTTGTAGAATTTTGCTGGAAAGCCACCTGGTCCAGGGCTTTTTTTTTTTTTGTAGGTAACTTTCTTATGACATAATCAATTTCCTGGAGTATTATTGGTCTGTTTAGGTTCTCGATTTCTTCTTGTTTCAACTTGGAAAGGTTGTGTGGTATCAGAAAGTCCTCCATTTCCTTTAGGTTTTCAAGTTTGTTTCCATATAAGTGTACATAGTAGTCTCTGATAATCTTTTGTATTTATTCAGGGTAAGTTATTACTTGACTTTTTGCATTTCTGATTGTGTTTATTTGGGCCTTTTCTTTTTCTTGGTCAGTCTAGCTAAGGGATCATCAATTTTGTTAATTCTTTCAAAGAACCAGCTTTTTGTTTCATTGATTTTTTTGTATTATCTTTTTGTCTTCTATGTCCCTATTTGGGGCTTTTTTTTTTATGATCTGGATTCTTCTGCTGAAGTTAGGGTTTTGGTGGTCTTGCTTTTCCAGCTCCCTTTGGTGATTTGTTAGGCCATTAACTTGTGATCTTTCCATTTTCTTCATGTGTGTTTGTAGAGATATGAATTCCCCTCTTAGTACTATTTTCATGGCATCCCAGAGGTTTTGGTACGATGTTTCTTCATTTTCATTTGTTTCCAGGTATCTTTTAATCTCTGTTTTGATTTCCATGTTGTCCCAGGAGTTGCTTAGCATCATGCTGTTTAGTGTCCATGTCTTTGTGGGTTTGGGGGGAACTTTGTTGGTGTTGATATTTATTTTTATTTCACTGTGGTCTGAGAAAGTGCATGGCAGGATTTCAACCATGTGAAATTTGTTTTTGCTTGATTTATGACCAAGGATGTGGTCAATCTTAGAGTACATTCCATGTGGTGATGAGTAGAATGTATATTCCATGGCTGTTGGGTGGAGTGTTCTGTAGTATCAATTAAGTCCATTTGGTCATGTGTCACATTGAGGTTCTGGATCTCCTTGTTGATTTTTTGTCTTGATGATCTGTCTAGGATAGTGAGTAGGGTAATTAAGTCCCCAGCTATCATAGTGTTAGAGTCAATATATTTTTAAAGTTTACCTAGAAGCTGCTTTATGAAAGTTGGTGCTCCTATGTTGGGTGCATACATATTTAGGAAGATATTTCTTGTTGATGGATTTTATCATTATGTAGTGACCTTCTGCATCTTTGTAAATTTTTGATAGCTTAAAGGGTATTTTGTCTGATATTAAGATTGTGATTTCTGCTTTCTTTTGTGTTCCATTTGCCTGAAATTTGTTTCCCATTCTCTTTCTTTGAGTCTGTGAGTGTCCTTTCTGATGAGATGAGTTTCCTGGAGACAATATATTGCTGCCTCTTGATATTTTATCCATTTTGACATCCTATGTCTTTTCACTGGTGCATTTAGTCCATTCACATTCAGGCTAATTATTGAAATGTGAGAGTCTATCCCTGTCATGAGTTTCTTATAAAGTTTCTTATTGTTGTTGCTATTTGTTTGTTTTCTTTCTTTTAATTTTTGTGTTGATTCATGTGAATTTTTAATCGTTTTCCTGCATTCTTGTGAAGGCTGTGCCATTCTTTTTTTCCCCCTTTCTTCTGTGATTAATACTTTCTTAAGTGTTTCTTGTAGAGCTGGTCTAGAGGCAGCATAATTTCTTATGAATTGAATGTCTGGGAAAGATTTTAATTCTCCTGAAGCTTAGCTCAACTGGGCAGGTAATTCTTGGTTAAAATTGTTTATCTTTGAGAACTTTGAAGATTGGGTTCCAAGCTCTCCTCGCCTGAAATGTTTCTGTGGATAAGTCTGCTGCCTTCTAATTGGTCTTCCCCTATAGGCAGTCTGACCCATTTAGGGATTTAAGGAGACTCCACCATGTTGGCATGATTAATTAAATCATGGGCTATTGGTTATAACGTAAATATCCAGGACTTCTCCTCTGTCAAGGTTAGGGCTGAAAATTCCAACTCTCTAACCATGTCTTATTCTTTCTGGTGATTAGCCTCTATCCTGAAGTCATGTGGGGGCTCCCAGAAACCAGTCATCTTTTTGGATGCATCTTAGTCCACTGAATATTGCTCTAAAGGAATACCTGAGGATGGGTAATTGATAAAGCGGCTGATTTTATTTAGCTCACAGTTTGGTTGGCTGCATCTGGTGTGAGCCCCAGGCTGTTTTCACTCATGGGGAAATGTGAAGGGGAGCTGGTGTGTTCACAGATCACATGGTAAGAAAGCAACAGAGACATAGCAGAGAGGTGCCAGGCTTTGTAAACAACCATCTCTCTCAGAAATTAATTAGAAAATCCACTCACTCCCCCACAAAGCGTTTTAATCTATTTATGAGGGATCTGCCTCACCTGCCAGGGAAACATCTCCCAGTAGCCCCACCTCCTAACACAGTCAAACCGGGGACTAAATTTCAACATGAGATATGAAGTAGACACACCTTCAAATTACAGCAGATACTCTTATCCCTCTGGAGATTCCAACAATCTCAGAAGCTCTTGTGTCATAAACTGGAGTCTAAGACCAAATATTATTATAAAAGATGCTCCTGTCACTGTTATCACTCTAGAAATTATCGATGCCAGGAACAGGGACAAAGACAAAAAATATATTCTTACTGTATCACAATATTAAAATGAATCAGAAGAAATGATGATGATACAGTGCTAATTCATAAACTGATACCTGATATAACTGATATGTTTTTTTTTTTACCATTAAAAGGCTCAGAAACCTGGTAGCAGAAGTCACATAACCACACTTGAGTGCAAGGAGGCTGGGAGGGAAAGGGCTGATTCTCATTGGCCTCAGGACCATGATTTCTATTACTAAGAAAGAAAGTGGAAGTGGGTATTGGAGGACAAGTGGCAATTTATGTCCATCTGCCAAAGTGCAAAGAACAAATAATCTCCACTAGACTCTGATTCACTAGCAATGGCAGCACTCGAGGGTGTGTTGAAACTTCTGAAGTTTGACACAAAAAGAGGAGATCATAGATTGTGTCTGAAAAGACTTAGGGATGTGGAATTACAGATGCTATTGACTGGCTAACCTTTGTCTCTCTTTGGTGGTTCTCAACCCTGGGATGGGACCTAGACATTGGTATGTGATTTTATTACAAACACTTTCAAACACATACAAAAGTAGAGAATAATACATGAACCTTCAGCTGCCTACCACACAGCTCCACAGTTATCAACATATGGTCAATATGTTGCATCAGTTCACCTACCCACTTTTCCCTACTCCTGGATTATTTGAAAGCATACTACCCATATGACTTTATTTGTAATATTTCAGCCCAGGACTCTGGCTTTTCAACATAAATACAACACCATCTTCATACTCTGAAAAATCAACAGAAATTTCTAGGACCATCAAATATTGAGTCAGTTTTTAGGTTCCCAAGGCATTGGTTATATTTTATAGCTCCCAGCAGGTTCTAATGGGCATCATGCACTGACATCACTGCCTTACTCAGTATACCTAATTCTTCACCTCTGAATCAGCCCAGGAATCCTAAGGAAATCGGAGATTTTATAAAGGTAAAATCCCAGGCTGAGTTAGGTGACCTCATCCTGCAGTCCTCATTGTTCCCCCTCTGAGTAGTGGAATCTGTGTAGTAAGGAGTTTGTGAATGCCACCTTCCTCCTGGGACATATCTAGCAGAGGGCTGCAGGAATGGCAGAAGTGAGTCCACACAACAACCTGGGGTCCTACTGAGACTGTGGAAGGACCTGAGACTGGTATTCAATCAGTGAGGGGCACATATACTTCATAAATCTGTCCTCAGAACATCACTGTCCAGGCTGGGGGATCCCGCACAGGCTAGAGGGTTTATGACTATGGGTGTAAACAAGGGTCCTGAGTCAGACAGATTTCAGCCTTAGCTTATTCCCTGTTATGGGACCTTGGTCAATGCTTTACCCTCTGTGTCTTGACTTTCCAGTGGATGACTCTGAAGGGTTCTTACCTTCCTGTAATTCTGATGCTAGTTTCAAAAAGACTTAAATGAAGGTAAATGGGCAGTCAGACCTGCATTAAAAAAGAGAAGACAGGTCCCTATCCTCGAGGGCCTTTACAATTTACTTAACACTGGCTTAGGCTAGCCTTCTCCAGATCAGAAAACTGAGTAGAAGAGATCTATGAAGAAACTGCACCAAGAGCATGCGGTTGAAAGGTAGCTCTTGGCGAATGGTCTAGAGGAGCTTGGTTTCCTGTGACCACCCCTTATAATTCAGCATCCTCCCTTCATTCTCCACACCTCTCCCAGAACTGGTTGGCAGATATTCTGTGGCCAATATTGTTATTGGCTTCTGACCACCATGAAGAAACTACTTCCCTGATTTTTTTACTCCTGTGGTTCCCCATCTTTGTACAGACTCCACAGGAAAGCAGAAGCAGCAGAAACAGCCACTGCAAGAGCTGTTAGAAGAACTACAGGCCAAGTTCAAGTGGACACCAGGGAAGCTGGGTCACCTGCCCAGTCAGCAGCTTCCCTGTCCAGGAACAGGGGCCTATAGGCCTTCTTTTCTGAACCTCACTCAGTTTCTAGTCTCTGTACCTCTCTGTAGTGACCCCTTTAGGCCCTCCAGGGAGGTCTGTGCTGTGAGACCCTGATGAATCACCTAGTCATTTTGTTTGGAATCCTCTTTGAAGTCACCCCAACTCAGGAGGAAACCAGGTAACTGTAGACCTCAGCAATAGTTCAGGGGAGTCCAAATGGAAGGACTTGGATGCTGAGACCAGTGAACAGGGAGCAGAGGACCTCAGGACAGAGAAAACAGCTTCTGTAAATTTGCCCCAAGGAGGTGAGAACTTAAGGAGGAGGTCGCTCAACAAGAGCCCAAGTCCTGCATAGAGAAAGTCCAGAAGATGAAAATGCTCAGATCAGAGTTTGGCCTATGGTAGACATTCTCCACTCCAGAACAGGGATGCACAGTTTTATGCTATCTGAAACATTTTCTGATGGGAAATACACTTGCATTTGTTCCAAATGCAGGAGCAATACACTAGGGTACTCTTAAGTTTCATTCTGAATAAAGTTTCACTCCCACTTGTCGCCATACACCTGTCCCTATAGGTGATGATGTATATTGCTTTCTTGTGTATTCTTGAGTTTCTTTATGTAAATGTTAATAGTTTCATTTCCTCACTGCTCTTACATCAGAGAGAGCATGCTAACATATTTTATTGCACCTCTTCATCTGAAAACATCCATTTGATGATTTTTGAATAGTCTCAATTTACCGGACCACCTCTCAATTTTGGCCACATATGACAAAGAGCCCTTTGTCTCCTAGTTTTAGGAGCCTGTATTCTACTCTCACTTCTTAGGAACAGCTCAAAAAAGTCCCCAAACTAAAAGGCACTTAGTCTTATAGAAAGTCACCCTCCTAGGTATAGAAATACTTTCCTCTTTTATAGAGAAACCCCTGACCATCTTTTGCTGCAAGTGTTTGCCCTGAAGATACTGGGCACTCAGAAGTACCTGAAGACATTTGTCTGACCATCTGTCCTGCGTCCAACAGCTGGAAGAGGAGCTCCAGAGACTATAGGCCTCCATATTAGAAGATAAGAAGGTAGTTGCCCAGTGACGACCAGCGAGAATCAGCGACTTCCACACCTGTCTGCAGCAATAAGCCAAGTTTCTCACCTCCTAGAAGATGGTAGGTTTGTTTCTCCTTTCAGCCAGGCCTTGAGTTTCCCTAGGCCACTTCCCGGAGAGGATCTCATTGGATACTTCTGGGCTTATCAATGTCTCATTACACAGGCTCCTTAAGGAGAGTGGAATCCTCTTGCATAAGGGGCACAAAGTGATGAGGATGCACCTGCCTCCTTCCAGGCTAAAGATATGCCATTTGCCTTAGGGGCTGCCAACAGACAGGGTCACACTAAAGGCACACGAGCTGCCCAGCACCTCCAACTTTGTTTATCATGGGTTAGCAATGCAGAAGTGAATCATGGTTATGTTGTCCAATTTATTGAATTATTAGGCCAGGCACAGTAGCTCACATCTATAATCCCAGCACCTTGGGGGTGCAGGAGGATTGCTTAAGCCCAGGAGTTTGAGGCCAGCTTGGCCATGAAGCAAGATATTTTCTGTACAAAAAAAGTTTTAAAAATTTACCAGGTATGGTGGCCTATGCCTGTAGTCCCACCTATTCCAGAGGCTGAGGTGTAAAGAGCTCCTGAGCCCAGGAGGTCAAGGTTATGGTGAGTCATGAACATTCATTGCACTCCAGCCTGGGCAACAGAGTGACAACCCCAACTCAAAACAAACAACAAGCTGGGCTCGGTGGCTCAGCCTGTAATCCCATCTTTGGGAGGCTGAGGTGAGTGGATTGCCAGAGCCCACAGGTTCGAGACCCGCCTGGGCAGCGAGACCTCATCTCGACAATAAATCAAAAAAAAAAAAAAAAATCAGCCGGACATGGTAGTGCATGCCTGTAATTCCAGCTACTTGGAAGGCTGAGGCGGAAGGATCGCCAGAGCCCAGAAGGTCGAGGCTGTGGTGGCCGGGAGCGGCCACTGCACTCCAGTCTGGGAGACAGAGTGAGACTCCAACTCAAAAAAACTCCAAACAAACAAACAAACAAACAAACAACAACAACAACAACAAAACCCCATCAATTATCAATCTTTTCTGTTTGGCTTTCCCTACTCTGATATGTAAATAGAAAAAATTCCTGTGCTTTCTAGTACTTTTATGGCCTCATGATGTTTAATTTCTTGACCCATCTAAGAAATTGCTTTGGCTTAAAAGATTAAGAACAAACCCAAGACCCTATTTTTCTCAGCTGCTTGTCACTTGTTCATACACTATGAGTCAATATTCTGTCTCCCTCTTCCCCAATGAGTCTCTAATACTTCCCATCTGTGGTAAGGTGTCTATTCTGCTCTGTTACTCTTCTGCCTACATGAGTCGGCACTTATTCCAGTCTCACTTCTTCTCAGGCAAAGCTCAAAAATGTGACCACACTGGAAGGTCATTAGTCTTGTTAGAAAGTCACCTGCCCAAGTCTAGAAATCCTTTTCCTTGCTTCAGCTGAAACCCTTGATCAGCATTTACCTCCAGGTGCTGGCCCTGAAGACACTGGGTGCTTTAAGATCTCTGCAGACATATGACTGACCAACTATCCTATGCCCAACAGACACAGGAGGAGACACAGAGACTGTGGACATTCATGTTACATCAGAGGCGGGCAGTTGCCCAGTACTGGCACTGAATCAGCAGCCTCCATCCTGCAGCATGAACAAGCAAGGTTCATGGCCTCCCAGGAGATTGGTTTATCTCTTCTTTCATCAGAACTTGGTGTCCCTATACCTCGTCTTTGAAAGGATCTCCTGGATTCTCCTGGCCTCACAGGAGCTAATCTTATTACTCAGGCTACTTAGGGAGAGAGGAGTCCTCCAGCATGAAAAGCACAAAGTGAAGAGGATGCAGCTGCCTCCTTCCAGGCTGAAGATGCACCATCTTGCTTAGGAGCTGCCAGCAGATACAGATGGAGTCATTCTAAAAGACCACATGAAGTGATTAGCAACTCTTTAATACTTATTACCTCACATATGCCTTCTTATTGCCCTTCATGTAAGCATATCCTTCTCTCCATCTTCACTGACAGATGGTGCAACAGGCTGGAGAAATTCAGTGCCTCACGCAAGTCTACATGAGACCCTCCATAGCTGACAGGTGAGATTCAATCCCAGGCGGGCAGGTAAAATACAAAGTGTCTATCCTTCACATCATTTTCTCAGACAGAATTTCTTCACTTGTACCTTTTCCACACATGAGTAGCCTCTGATGATATCAGATAAATCTGATGGATGAGAAGATACCCACTCAGCAATTTTCTCCTAAACCTGGTCCCCTGTGACTCTTCACCTGTTGCTAATAATTCTCTATCCAGTACTAGCTCAGCTCTCCCTCCTAAGTCCCAGGTCTGTGGAAGAGTTGTGTCTTCTTCCTCTGGGCCCCAAGGTTCTTGCCATTATTCTGACACTACTGACCTCCTGCCACAGCATCCAACAGCTCCCTGGGTTGACATACACTTTACTGTCTTGCTCCTGCTTGTTGTTCCTGTTCCTCTTAGTATTGGTATAATACCCGCCACACTTCATTCGGTCCACACAACTACCCCACTGCCCTACTGCTTTCCTTTACACTCTTCCAATCCCAACTACACTCAAATCTGTACTGCTGTGGATTCCTCAGGTCCAGTCTGCAGTCTGGTTTACTCTTATGGTACCCAGAACCCTTGTTTGTCAATGACTCAGTTTGGAATTTCCTGGCTGAAGACCACACCATATGCTAAGAGGGGTTAATTTTTATTGGAACAGTGTGAGAGGTGACAGTTGTTGGGCTTGGTTAGCAGCAAAATGACGCATTTGGGAACATAGACTGTTTTTCCTTAGACTATTTTCAGCATGATGACTGTTGTTACCTGGTTGACTCTCACAGTTGCAAGCTCACAGTTGCAACCACATTTGGTGGAAGGAGTTAATGAAAATCCTCTTCCCAAGACTTCTGCTAATATTTATTATTGGTCAAAGATTTATTACATGGGAAACTACAGCTGCAAGGAAGGCTGGAAAAGTGAAAAATCAGTTTTAGTCTCCTGCAGTAGAGGTAGGCAAAGAAGGAACTAGTTGGAGATGGATATTTTATGAGTCATACATCAGTATGTGCCTCAGCGGATAATAAAAAGCCACCTAAGCTGAGGCAGAAGAGGGGGTTTATCAAAAGAATAGACAGAGCATCTCACTGAGCTTAAGGCAGGGAAACAACAGAGTATGGAAATAATCTGGAACTAGAGACGTGAATGTGGTCAGGAGTCTTTTTCTCCTATATATCTCTGTTCCCTTCTCTAGACCTGCTTTAGTTTTATCTTTGACTCTGAAGACCAACTTCTGCCTCTTCTCTCTTCTCCATGGCAAAATAGACAAATAAACCCAGAAAACCTCAGACTGCCTGCCTACAGTCTAGAACTTTCTGCTAAAACCAGGACAGTAAGGTTTGGCTGTGGTTGAGATCTCATTATTCACCATGTAACTGCCCTGTCTGCAACCATGTGGAAAGAAGAGGTACTTCTTGGAAAATGAGGCTTGAACTGACAGTTCCGTGAATATCGTCCTGGGAGCATATCTAGTCTCTATTTTCCTGCCCCTATGCAGTGCACTTCACATATCCTGTGTTCTAATCTTCATCACAATTTAACAACAATAATATTTTCAAAGTAGCCACATCCCTAGTTTATTTAGTTTTTTAAAAGATATTATCACTCCTTCTTTGCAGGTGAAGAAATTGAAACCACATAACGTGCATGAGGAGGACAAAGCACCTCCCAGGAGGTGCTACACTCAGAAGCCCACATTGTGGGAGGGGAGCCTCTGTCTTGCCCTGGCTGTTTTCCAAGAATTCTAACAACAGTAATGATAGTGCCCATCACACTCTGCCTCTATGAGTCTCCTGTCCTTGACTCATGATCGTTCTTTGAAGAGGGAACAATCTTGCATACTCCACCTTGGGCACATGCTGCCATTAACTCTCACATAGAGGCCAAGATGTGTAGGGGGTTGGGGTGAAGTATCTGAGCTCCTTCCAGTTCCCAATGGATGGTATGGACATAGAAGCTGTCCCTTTCTCCCTGGGCCAGACAGATGCAGGGCTCACAGCAGCATTCCTGCAATGTTCCCTGATGCTTGGACCGTGCCCTGTTCCACCACTTTGCAGATCCTGACATTGTACCTCAGGAACTTGAAGGCAAGTCTCCATGGAGTGGTTTGTAAGAGGCAAGCCTGATTAATTAATTAATTAATTTGTGAGACTTTAATTAATAACAACCAGTGCCTATAAAATTTGAAAATAAAATCCTAAAATAGAAGACTGTGCACATAATTATGTTTTTTAAAAATGGGAGTTTGGATTTCTGCCCATGATACTTTACATGACAGCAGGCAAGTCAGTCTCACTAGTTCTCAATTTACCTCAATAAAAAATGACAAGACTGAAGTAAAGATCATCTGCAGGTTTCTTCCAGGCAAGATGCCATGATTTTATATTCACACAAAAGGGGATTTTCATAACAGAAAAGCCAGAGGACAATTAGATTAAAAGGGTTATGGAGTTTTGTTTTGGCTTTGAGACAGAGTCTCCCTATGCTGTCCTGACTGGTCAAAGCAACCCTGTGGCCTCAGGCTCTGAAGAAGCTGGGACAATAGGTGTATGGTCCATGCCTGGTTGGGTAGTGAGTTTTTAATGTGATAATACATTCTTACTGCCCACATAAACTATTAACAATTGCTAAAAAACAAAATAAAAATAACATGCTCTGGTGGTCACAAGAATGAAAAGCAAGTAAGCACTCATGTTTCTAATCAATTCTAATTAACATGTTAATTCATGTTAAGTATGGCACAAATAACAAAAAGTTACATACTCTAGATCGTGATGGTTTATTCTTACTATTAAATTCATTTACTGTTCAACATTGAGGATTCTTGAGCCGAGGGCCCAGAATAGACCTCTCTGGATAGAGGTCAATGAGTTAAGAACCCATGGAGCAAAGCAGCATACTCTGGAAGTCCAAGGGAACAAAACCATTTCTGGGCAGCATGCACCAAGTGATGAGGGTTGTGACCAAGATGTTCTCTGGATTGATTGAGGTTCATTTAGATGCCCCCCAAGATGATAAGACAGCCCAAAAAATTCACCAGGATACAAATGCCTCCTTCTCAATCCTGATGTAACAAAGAGAGGCTATTCAGATGTGGGTGTGGTGTTGTCCTGGGCCATAAGAATAGTTTAAATTATTACTCAAGATTGCAGTCATGTAGTGACATAGAGATCCTGGCCGACATCTTCCGTGGCACACCTCAAGAGCAGAACTCTCTAGATGGGACAGCTGCCACCCTGAAGTCAAGGGCCTTATTCCTTGACTTCAGAGTCTTAGAGACAGCGATACCCTTAATTTGGAGCTATCCATGGTGCCTGACTCACACTTAGCCAGTCCCTTCTAGGAGTCGGTGCATTCACTTTTCCCTCGGGATCTGTCCAACCTGTCATTCTAACTGTAGCCTGGGACAATCACAACAATTTTGTGGGTGACTTTTAATGTGTCTGTGCCACTTGCCTCTGCCCAGACCCACAACTCTGTCCTCTGTCCTCGTGTGATCGGATCTACAGCAAACCCACCTGTGTATCCCAGGTCTGTTACACAAATCCCTCCCTGTGGACACAGTACAACCTGTGGGAGATCACTGGCATATCTGGGTAAAAAAGAAAAAAAAGAAAATTATAGCTCTTCAAAAACAAGTGCCATACATAATACCTCACATGAGTTTTAAAACATTGTTGTTACAATCTTTATACCATTGCTGCATAATTCAAGATAACTTTTAAATTTTCCTGTGTATGTTTTCTGATTGACATTGGGACAAGTAAAGGAGTTAACTCTCGGGACTGACTTAGAGTTTTCAGGGAATCCTCCAGTCCCTTGAAATTATGTGATTCTTTAGCATGTCTACATTCTTCTAGGAAGAGGGTGCTGAGATTCTTATCCTTAGAAGGCTAAGAACCAATGACCAATGCTGATGACTCCCCCAAAATCATCATTTACCCAAATGTAGGCACTGAACCTTTGCATCCAACTGCCTGTTGGAAACCTCTAAATGGATGTCTAGAAAACTCAACTCAGCATATCCCAAGAAAGACTAATTTTTCATACTGACTCCCCTAACATGTTCCTTTCCTAAGTGTCATGATCTCAGAAGACCACATCACCCGCTGGCCGAAAAGGTAAAAGTCCTGGGGATCATGCTTGCTTGTGATAATCTTCACAACTCTCTCTGTTTCTTTAGCTGAGTTATCCCATCAGCTATCCTTCAGAGCTTTTGAAAGTGTACTCATTTTTTTTTAAGTTGGAGTCTTACTCTGTTGCCCAGGCTGGAGTGCAGTGGAAGCTCACAGTTACCCCAACATCGACCTGCTGGACTCAGGTGATTCTTCCTCCTCATCCTTCCAAGTAGCCAGAACAACAGACACATGTTATCATGCCTGGCTAATTTTTAAAAAATTTATTGTAGGGATGAGGTCTCACCAAGTTGCCCAGTCTAGTCTCGAGCCCCTGGGCTCAGGCAATCCACTTGCCTTGGCCTCCCAAGTGCTGGGTTTACAGGCTTGAGCCACCGTGCCCAGCCTGAAAGTGTAATCAATTCTTAAAAACAACCCTGAGGCAAAGAGGTATGTATTTGCGGATCATTTCCCAGGGAATAAAGTGTTCCAAATATTAATAGGTCCTATGATGGGAAACTCTTCCCACTGGACCAAACTTTTAATGTTTTGCATAAAACATAATATCATCTCAACATCCTCCCCCCATACCTATTTTGTGAATATGCTAAACAGTGTAACACTTTCATCCTTCTAGTATTACAGAATAAGGTCAAAACAGTTTCCCTTCAACAAAATGACAAGGGGTGAAGCTGCTTCTGTAAAGCAGAAAGGGCTTCTTGTTTGGAACACCTTTAATTTCTATCTAAATAGTCTCAGGGATCATAGCACCACTATTCAGTGAAGGCAACTGCTCTCCAATTTTCAGAGGGAAACAGAAACTTTGCTGGGTCAAATAATACTATGTCTTTACCCAGACATCAACATAACAGATGGCACTGCAAAAACAATGGCAAGATCAAAACTGAAAAATGTACAAGTCACAATCACTGACATTCTTGGCTGCTGACACCAAGTATTGTAAACTTTAATGAGAATAGGAGGTGACAGGAAGGCTCTATCTCCAAGCAAAATCTGAAGGCCCTACACAAATGTATCTTGATAGAGTTGCAAAAACATCCTGGCCAGGCGCAGTGGCTCATGCCTGTAATCCCAATCTTTTGGGAGGCTGAAGCATAAAGACTGCTTGAGCCCAGGAGTTTGAAACCAGGCTGAGCAACATAGCAATGTCAACTCTAACCCCCCTGCAAAAACCAAAACAAAAAACTACCCAAGTGTGGTGGCACATATCTGTGGTCCCAGCTACTTGGGAATCTGAGGTAGAAGAATCACCTAAGCCTAGCAGGTTGCAGTTTGTGGTGAGCCAGAATGGTGTCTTTGCACTCCAGCCTTAGTGACGGAGTGAGACCCTGAGTCAAAAAAAAAAAAAAAAAGACTTTCTGTGCACCCATTGCTTAAATTCTTTCCTTAAAGACATAGTAAGTTATCTAGAAACATACAAGGAGCACCTCCCATTTTTCACACATTGCCACCAAATATTAGAAAGTTCACATGGATGAATTCTTTTGAGGCCCACGTACTGACATACCCTGTGCTTACCAGTGCTTTGTAAACTAATGGCACACTTTGCAAAGTGCTGTACAGATTTTATTTTGCATTTATTACAAAAACCAAGGGAAGACAAAATTATGTTGATAGAATAGTAAGTTTCATTTCAAAGAAAATTTATTTTCCAATTTTTGTCACATTTCCATGTAAGATCAGTAAGGTGCATATCAGTAAGCAGCTATAGGCAAGACTAGTAAAATGCTTATAACTGAAGAGAACAGAACAAAATCAGGGCATATCTACACTTGAAATATCCTGTTCAGTTCTAATACCTACTTGTCAAGAAAGACATCATGGCACTGGGAAAAGATTGTGAAGAAGGCAATTAAAATCACCAAGTGCCTTTGCTGTCTATACTAGCCTATAAAGTGATTCAAAGGCAATGTCATACGTTGCTTCTCTCAAACCATTACAAAGTGACCAATGTAAAATGCAACCATCCTCTTAACAGGGTCCTTTACGGTGCAAACATTTTCATTTGAACAAGTTCAACTGATCAGTTTTTAATAGGTCATGCTACTGGTGTTATATCTAAGAATTCTTCAGTAAGCCCACCGTCCTGCAGATTCTCTCCTGTTTCATTCTAAAGGTTTTATTTTATGTTTTACTGGAAAATCTATGATCTATTTTGAGTTACTTTTTGGATAAGGTGTGAGATCTGATCAAGGTTCATTTTTAAACCTATGTTTAAGACAATGAAAAGCCAAGTTGCAGATTGGGAGAAAATATTTGCAAACACCTATCTGACAAAGGATTCATATCTAAAACATATAAAGAACTTTCAAGCACAATAGTCAAGAAGCAAACAGTCCAGTTAGACAGTGAGTAAAGGAAAATAAAGACATATATCACCAAAGAGAATATCTCCAAGGCAAATAAGCCATGGAAAGATTATCAATATAGTAACCATTAGAGGAATATAAAGTAAGACCACAATGAGAGATCATTACACACTTAGTAGAACAGACTTTAGTCTAACATCTCATGCTGTTGAGGATCAGAGAAACTGGGTATCTCCTACACTGTTGGTTAGGCATGTAAAGTGGCACAGCCACTTGGAAAAGTTTGTTAGTTTCTTTTAAATCTAAGCATCCATTACCATGCGACCCAGAAATTGCACTCCTGGCACATAGCTAAGAGATTTGAGAAGTTACACCCACACAATCCTGTGTGTGATTGCTCATTTTCTAATTTATTTACTTATCCAAAAAGTAACTAAGAATGTATCATAGATTTTATTGTAGAACTTAAAATACAACTTGCAGAATAAACAGAAGAGAATCTGTGGGATATTGGGCTTAGTGAAGGACTCTTAGCTGTAATGCCAATAACATAACCTATTAAAAATTGATCAACTGAACTTTATTCAAATGAAAATGCTTGTTACATGAAGGACCCTGTTAAGAGGATGGCTGCATTTTACTTTGGTTACAGGAACCAAAATCTGGAAACAACCAAAATGCCCAATAGGTGAATGGGTAAACAAACTGAGGTACGTCTATACCATGAAATACTATCTAGGTATAAAAAGGAATTACTAATACATGTAACAACTTGGAGGGATTGCAAAAGCATCATGCTGAGTGACAAAAATCAATCTCAGAAATCACATACTCTGTGATTCCATTATGGAACATGACAGAAAAGGATAAAATTATAGAGAAGAACAGATTAGAGGTTGCTGGGGGTAGGGATATGGGTAGGTGCGACTATAAACAGACAGCAAGAGGGAAATCTTTGTGGTGAGGGAATAGTTCTACTTCTTGACAGTGGTGCAATTGAGAGAGTTGGAGAGGTTCCCCAAGCCCTCCAATATGACTCAACCAAATATTTACTAAGTACAGTACCTAGTATGTGCATAATGTTACAAGTATCAGTGGGATTAAGAAGAAGAAAAGGGCTGCGTGTGGTGACTCATGGCTGTACACAGGATTTTGGGAGACAGGGGCAGGGGTATTGCCTAAATCCAGGTGTTTGAGGCCAACCTGGGGAACATGGCAAAACCTTGTCTACAAAAAAAGCAAAAAACTACCTGAACATGGTGGCACAGGCCTGTAGTCCCAGTTACTCAAGATGCTGAAGTGGAAGGATCACCTGAGTCCCAGGGATTGAGGTTGTGGTGAGCTAGGATCATTGTGTTCATGCCACTGTACTCCAGCCTGGGTTTAATGAGACCACCCCCACATACATGAAGAAATGATCAAGCACTCACATCTGAATGAATTTACTTTTTAAAAAAAATTATGTATTTATTTTAATTACAAAGATGTGAGGTACAATTCAGGGATAGGTAGACAAACATTGATTATGCAGGTACCCTTGTTGATGAGGTATGCCCCTTTCTCCCCTAGCAATTTCCCTCAACTGCCAATCCCACCCCCCCTCCCCTGACAGTTTCCCATTCCTGCCAAATGTTTTCTTATAGTATTATAATTGTTCAAGGTCCGCTTATGAGTGAGAACCTATGGTATCCTGCTCTTTGTTTCTGTGATAGATCACTGAGTATGATCAATTCCAAATCCATCCAAGTTGCTGCAAAGTCCATATATTTATCCTCCTTTATGGCTGCATGATATTCAATTGTTTATATGTACCACAATTTTTTTATCCAGTCCAGCTTCGATGGGCAACATGGCTGGTTCCATGTTTTTGGTATTGTGAATAGAGCTGCAACAAACATACGTGTGCAGGTATCTTTTTTGTAGAATGATTTGAGTTCCTCTAGGTATATTCCCAATAGGGGAATTGCTAGGTCATATGGACGGTCAATTTCTAGATCTTTCAGAAACTGCCACACTGTCTTCCAAAGAGGTTGCACTAGTTTGCATTCCCACCAGCAATGTAGAAGCGTTCCTTTTTCTCCACATCCTCACCAGCATCTGTTTTTTATTTTATTAATGATGGCCGGAATGAATTTACTTTTAAAGAGATAAGACAGCATAATTATTAAAGGCCTCTGCAAAGGCAGTTCCCTTTGCTTGAATGCTCTTCTCCTGTCACTTTTTCTACTCTGTTCTTATTCATTCTTCGACTCTCAGCTCAGTGTCCCTTTTTAAAAAAAACTTATTTCATTTTAAAGATGTGGGGTGCAATTCAGGATTAGGCACACAAGTGGTCATTGCACAGGTAAAGTTTGGGCCTACTTTTGGTCTCCCCTTTTCCTGGTTTGAGATCAGGTACGCTTATTAATGTTATGTGCCTCCTCTCACCCCCTGGCAGTTTCTGGCTACTGCCAATCCCTTTCTCATAGTATTATGGTACATATATATTATAGACTATACACAGCCATAAAGAAGTACAAAATTATGGACTTTGCAGCCACTTGAATGAATTTAGAGTCTATAATACTCAGGGATTTATCGCAGAAACAAAAAACTGAGTACTGTATGTTCCCACTCATAAGTGGGCGTAATATCACTTCTTTATGGGAACTTCTCCTAGCTCTTCTCATTGTCTGCCATAAAAGATCAGTTCTGGGGAGACGGGGCAAGATGGGGACGGCATAGGTGAACTGGTGAGATTCTCTGAACGGACCAAGACTGCAAACTGCTGAATAGACAGACTGTAAAGCAGAGGGAAAAGTGAACAAAACCAGAAGACCCTCATAAGGAAGAACAGGTCATTGCAGAAGAGAAATAAAAGCAACCCCACCTTCCCTCAAAAACAGAATTGAAGAGGGGGAGGGAAAGGGGTAAAGGGAGAAAAATCTACAGAAATGAAGAAAAACCAAAAGAAGAGTATGGGTCTCTCCCAGACGCCTGGGAGAGCAGACACTGAGAAAATTGACTTTGGAATACAAACAATGAAAAGTCCCCAGAATGAAGGGTCTCAAAATGCAAATGTAGATATCAAAACAATAATGGAGAGACTAAAAAGAATTGAGGAGACACAAGAAGAAACTAGGAAGGAGCTGATATCTGAGATAACAGTAATAAAGAATACTGTGAATGAAATAAATAACAAATTGATAAGCATGGAAAGCAGAATTACCCAAGCAGAAGAAAGAATCTCAGAGCTTGAGGACCAAAATATAGAAATAACCCAAACTCTTAAAAACACAGAAAATAAGCTAAAAAAGACAGAACAAAACCTTCAAGAGATGAGTGACTACCTCAAGAGGCCTAACCTAAGAATAATCGGACTCCCTGAGGCAGAAAGAGAAACAGAGACCACATTGGAACAAACTTTCCACGAGATCATTCAAGAAAATTTCCCTTATCTAATCAGTGATACAAAAATTCAAACACAGAGATTCAGAGAACCCCCGCAAGACAACAAATGAGAAGACCAACTCCTAGACACCTG
>NW_007240637.1:0-1306 GCF_000164805.1 Carlito syrichta
TTTTTTTGAGTTGGAGTCTCACTCTGTCGCCCAGACTGGAGTTCATTGGCTGCTCCCAGCCACCACAACCTCGACCTGCTGAACTCCGGTGATCCTTCCGCCTCAGCCTTCCAAGTAGCTGGAATTACAGGAGTGCGCTACCACACCCAGCTAATTTTTTGATTTTTTGAAGAGATGAGGTCTTGCTGCCCAGGCGGGTCTTGAACCCGTGGGCTCAGGCAATCCACTCACCTCAGCCTCTCAAAGGCGCGGGATTACAGGCTGAGCCACCAAGCCCGGCTTGTGTTTTTGAAAAAACAAAGTTGGTAAGTTTATCTTTACATAAATTATGTATTTTTCCAGAATATAACTTTTATTTTCTCATCATTGTATTAAGGTTTAGGAGCAAGATAAAAATACATTTCTCGTTCTCAGTCTGTCGTTTCAAACGTTATTATGAGAGTGCTTTGAGTTACTCAAAGCTTTAGCAGGAAAACCACCTGGAAAAGATTCATCCTAGTGTCCTTTCCCACTATCATAAGGCTCTTGCTCATTCTTTTCATCAAAGATGGCAATTTTGGGAGTGTTTTGATGAAAAATCATTAGACCTTCACCTTATATTTCTAATTTGTCTCCTTCTAACTTCTTTTTGTTTCCTGATCTTAAAAAATTCTTTAAAGAGCACTCATTTTTCTTCAGTTAATAATATCAGAAAGTCTGCATTGACATGGTTAAGTTCCCAGGAACCTCAGCTCGTTAGGGATGGATTAATAACTAAGGGTGATTAATCCATCACTTACAAACATGTTTTGAATTTGATGGAGCTTATGTTCAGAAATAAAATTCATATCTTCCATTTTACTATTTTAATTCCATGTTTTCACAAAATTTTTGAAGTCCTCTGTAAGGCAAT
The DNA here is from genome assembly GCF_000164805.1 of Carlito syrichta. Classification (NCBI taxonomy): domain Eukaryota; kingdom Metazoa; phylum Chordata; class Mammalia; order Primates; family Tarsiidae; genus Carlito; species Carlito syrichta. The sequence goes on from NW_007240637.1 coordinate 893, forward strand.
AGCAAACTTAAGTCAAGCAATGCGCATGTTTATTGTGGCATTCGATTTGGTAACTTGCACACCTGAGATAACTCTCCCTGGCTAGAGTCCAATATTTGACGCAGGGCTTTTAATAACTCTTAGCCTTCTGTCAAACTGAAGGATATGACAAGTAATAGTCCAAGAAAACATGTTTTAAAATGTGTGGAATTTAATTATTTATTGTTTTCTCACAGACTCAATTTAGTTCAGGTTTAGGGTAAAAATCTAATAAGTTAATAGGTACAATATCATTATTGGATTTAAATAAGGAATTTCTGGGGTGATTAGTGGCCCTTTGTATTGGCAAGAGAGTTGACTCTGTGCAAAGATGTGCTTCTTGGGTTGCAAGGAGTTGCAGTGATGCTATTTGGCTTCCACTGGAGTACAAGGGTC
>NW_007240637.1:2197-4736 GCF_000164805.1 Carlito syrichta
AATTCCTGAGACAATTAACATATTTTGGCCAGAAGAGCTTCCTAGAGGGATTATTAATATACAGAAAAAAATTAAAGGCATTTTCTGATCTGGAGGAAAGAAAACACATTTCATGTATGATGTGGTAGTTTTGAGGCTCTCCCAAGTTTCAGCCTTTGGAAGGAGAGAAGAGGTGAATATTCTGGTACACAGGGAAATGTCTTTCATATGGGGAATTTGGAACTTGGACATGGTAATTAAATCGATGGAGTTGAACAGGCTTACTTTACCAAAACAATGAGTGCCAATATGGCAAAGAAAAAAGATTCATAAATTAGGAAACAGCGAGTGAATGGTCTTTTAATAAAACCCGTGGACTTCTTCAAATTTAATGGTATTGTTTCCACAAAAGGCAGGCATCAAAATTACCCTAGAGCAAAGAACATGTAGAATCAACCCCTGAAGCACTTGTAGCATGCCCTTAAATGATAATCACCCACTTCTACCACATTAGGTAGAGATACCACAAATATTCAGAAATATATGTCTCTTTTTAATTAGCAAAGAGTGCATTTTATTTGAAATGAGAATTGCAATCAATTCTTGACTATACACCCACAGATTACCCACATTGTGGCTTACTGTGTTATAATAAATACTTCCATTCTTTTACATTAACTGACTTGTTGACACACAATACTCTATTTAGACCTAATCTGCTGCCTGACTGAACTAACCAGTTTTCTTAGATGCCCCCCAAAAGCTCTCTGTATACAAAGTATAGTATTGTCTTATAAATCTTTTTTGAGTTGGAGTCTCACTCCATGGCCCAGGCTGGAGTATAGTAGCATGCTCATAGCCACCCAGCATTGATGTGCCAGGCTCCGGCAATCCTTCTGCCTCCGTCTTCCAAGTAGCCAAAACTACAGGTGTGCACTAGCACACCAGGCTCATTTTTTTATTTATTGTAGAGATGAGATCTTGCCAAGTTGTCCAGGCTGTTCTCACACCGGTGGGCTCAGACAATCCCCTCACCTTGGCCTCCCAAAGTGCTGGGATTACAGGCTTGAGGCACTGCAGTTGGCCTAAAAAAGTTTGAACTGAAAAAATTAGAAGGCTCACATAAGTCAGCAAAGTATTATTAGCAAATTTTATTATAAAAGTTACAGCAGACATAGGACCTTAGTGATAAATTGACAAGACATTAAAGGACCCTGTGCAGTGGGTGCAGGTGGTTATCAAAGACAAGGAAAATGACCATTCCTTAAACTGTGAGGATACCAGTTCTTTCTGTTCACAAATGAGGTAAGGATTTTATATTCCAACACACACCTTAATTACAACTGTCTTTTTAATTTTATTAATTCTATAATTAGGAGTTATCAACTGCTGAAGATTGTTAGTGAACCAAGACTGGCATGCACTAAGATCTTTGCATTGACAAATCCATCTATCTTTTCACCTTCTCATCTTATGTTTAACACGGAGAGAGTTTCAATTCATTTTACATGACTTGATATGTCTGATGACAGAAACTGGTTTAGACTTGTAAATTCCAGCTCTGGGGTCCAATTAAGAAAGGGCCTGTGCTTGGTAGAGTCTGAAACAGATCTACATATACATTATTTCTGTTCAAGTTTGCCCTGGATGTCTTCTTGTGCAGTCAGATAAATGATTTCATGGCTAGACAACTGACCTTTGAAATTTTTTTCTGTCACTTTAAGCAATGGAAGAAATCTTCCGTTTACTTTCTTATCACCTCTTATTCAAAAAGTATGCTTTTTCTATGAGAACATGGTTGCTTTCTTAAAACCTCATCTCATTCCATAGTATGTAGCACAACACTTATGATGTTCTGAATTAGAAAAAGTAACCCTAAAAGACCTGTAAATGACCAGGGGGAAATAGTAAGGCAGGCAGGCACACACACACCAAAAAACTGTCAAAAATGATAGATCTGTAATTTGGAATGTCAGGGAAGAAACAGACTGGGAGAAGCAAAATCGTTATGGTTTAGCCTCCTAGTAAAATCAATATGTCTTTTAGATGAAAAAATCTATATAACCAGCCAGTTTCTTTGACAGGAAAAGGTAGAAAGTGAAAGTAGTTAGAAAAGCATACCAAACAGTTTTACAATGAGTCTAAGTACCAGTTATACCTACTCACATGCATCTTTGTTTAATATTTTTGAGGGTTTCAGATATTCTTTACACTCAATATTTATTACATGTGGTTTAAAATCTTTTTATTGTGAAACAGATAAAACCACACAAAGGATATGTGTGGTTTAATGAATTAGGTAGACTTACAAACTTGCAACTGCAGCTCATGTTGAGATAGAAGTTTGTTACCCATCCCAGAAGACATGTCCAAGGACCTCATTCTGATCACATCCCCTCCTCTACCTCCAATGTAGCCTCTGTTGTGACTTTATTGTAATCCCTCTTTGCCTATTTTTAAAATGGATGTATCACCTAAATTGTGCTTCTATAAACAATATAATTTAACTTTGCTGATTTTTAAACTCTGCTGTCTTTTTTTTTTGAGTTGGAGTCTTACT
>NW_007240637.1:6020-7197 GCF_000164805.1 Carlito syrichta
CAGGACATCAGGTGGAGAGAAGAACTGAAGCCTGGGCTATAGTGTACAATTATCTTAGCCTTTGCAGTGGAAGTACATCACATTCTGTTTCTTTTATTTCTGCAAATGATGCTAATTCCTGCCAGTGCTAAGTTTCAGATTTACCCCATTTGTTTAACTAAATTGTCATTAAATTGCTCTGAGGAGTTACTTATAAATAATTTTTTGATCATGGTATGCCTGTTCACAGTCTACTCAGATGTCACATTTATAAGTGAAAGCATTTTAAAATTAGATGTCAGTCTTTATTTTCATCATTTACACTTGTCTGAGGAGCAAATTATCTGTTACAATAATTTTCTATACATCTACAATAGATCTAAATATGCCAAGGATATATGTACTAAGATATATAACTATGCCAAGAAAGCAGAGAAAATAGGTCACTTTTTTTCACTTGGAGTACTGGAATTGCAGTGTTTAAAGCATCCTTAATGAATATTTCTAATCCCTAGCTTTTGTCAGTATCACAAGCACTCATATGCTACTTGCTCTATTAATACTGCTTTTAAAAAATAGTCTCTAAAGCTTGAGATAAGAGTTTGTTTATGGAAAACATGCAACTAATTGAAACTTAAAGCACCTCTTTAAAAAGAAAGCTTTTAAAAGATTCTGTGGCAAGAAATCAAGGAGCATGAGAAGTTACTTTCAAGCCTCTTTAAGTGCAAATTCATGAGAATTATTGAAAATTTGAGTTTTATACTTTTTTACAAAATAAAATATATATGCTCTATCCTGTACACTAATTACATTCTTTCTAATCAGATGTTGCATCAAAGCTTACTAGATGTTGAGTAACTACCCATGATTCCAAAGCATAAAAAAGATACTTAAATTTTATCCCAGCCCTGCTTCTTAACAGACATATGAATGGCCATGAAACTGATCCTGCCTGAAGCTGTTTTCTCTGTAAATGGTGAAAAGTGTGCCTTAACAAAGGAATAGTGGAAAGAATGATACCTGATACTAGAGCTTAGTTCAGGCTTGTGTAGTTAAGTGATCAATAAATGCTAATGAAAATAATAGATAACTTGTTTTAGTACTTCTGTATGCTCCAGTATCTAACACATAATTGGGTGAGAATGAGAAATTTACCTCTGTCACAGAAGCAGAAGTGAATCAAACACTTCAGGCATTG
>NW_007240638.1:0-1555 GCF_000164805.1 Carlito syrichta
TTCAAAAAATTGATTCCCCTAGAGGTTGCAGTACACCTTTACAAGTCCACATTAAGACAACACTTTACTATTTTGTGCATAGTCAACAAACTTTATGATATCAAAAGAATTCCAATTCCTCCTTCCTGTTCCTTGTATCCTTACTATCACTCATGTTATTTCCACATAAGCACATGTACATAAGTATGCACAATCTAATTCATTATTACTATTATTACTTTGAGTAAATTATCTGTCAGATCAATTAAGAACAAAAATAAAAGTTTTTATTTTGCCTTCACTTATTCCTTTTCTAATACTGTTCCCTCATTCTGATTTCTGTAGTTCTTTTTCTCTTCCCTTTACTATTTTGGAAGTTTCTATTGTCATATTCTCAAGCTCAGATATTCTTTCTTCAGACATATTCAGTTTACTAATGAGTCCATCAAAGATATTCATCATTTCTGTTAGTTGTTTTTATCTGCAACAACTCTGTGATTCTTTCTTAGAATTTTCATCTCTGTTTACATTATTCACCTATACTTGCAAGTTATCTATTATTCCCATTAATGCCCTTAGCATATTGATCATAGATTTTTTTTAAATTAGGTAAAATTCCAACATTCTTGTCATAGCTAATTCTGGTTTTATATTGTTCTGTCTCTCCAAATTATGCTTAATGTCTTTTAGTATGCCTTGCCACATTCTGGTGAAAATATGACCTGATGTACTAGGTAAAAGGACCTGTAGTAAATAGGCTTTTAACACAGTGGGACGGTTTGGAGAGAGAAAGAGTTCTATAGTCCTATGATTAGTCTTTGTCTTTCAGGGATCCCAGGTCCCTGGGCTTCACCTGCTTCTCAGGTCCACCCCAAACCTCTGCCCCTTAGGAGAAACAGGATGACAAGAGGTGGCTGGATTGCCTGAGCCCGCGGGTTCGAGACCACCTGGGCAACTTGGCGAGACCTCATCTCTACAATAAAAAAAAAAGCCAGGAGTGGTAGCGCGCACCTGTAGTTCCAGCTACTTGGAAGGGGGAGGCAGAAGGATCGCCAGAGCCCAGCAGGCCAGGCTGCAGTGGCCGGGAGCAGCCACTGCACTCCATTCTGGGCAACAGAGTGAGACTCAAATTCAAAAAAAAAAAGAGATGGCTAGATCAGGCACTTCCCTGCCTTCAGGCCAGTTAGGCTTTGATAAAATTCCAGAAGTTCAATCCCTGGTAAAAAAAAAAAAAAAATTGTTTCTTGTCAGTACAGGTCTTTTTAAGAACAAGATCCCCGATGAATTTTAAAATTTCTTTTTCCCCCCTCTGCCTGCCAGAGGCTAGAGGGGTTTTCTTCAATATTCACTGTGAAGACCTGGAAGAGTTCCCAGAGCTCAAAAGTGCAAAAGTGTGAGGGGCCCCCTCTGGCTGGTTCTCTAGGAGTGTTTAAAGTCTCAGAGTTGCCCACAGGGAACCTCCAGCAATAAATTCAGATTTTCCCATCCTGGCCACCCAGGCACGGGCTCCCGAAGAGGTCTCTGCTAGTGGGTTTCTGCTTAGGCAAGTATTAAATCTGTATATGTTTATAATTCC
>NW_007240639.1:0-5566 GCF_000164805.1 Carlito syrichta
AGTCATAATGACATGAGCTGAGAAGGTCCATAAGCCCCATACCTCTCTCCCAGACACTGGATTGGATTGACACAAGTATCTTGCAGAAGACTTGCACAGGTCAGAACAAGTCACTAATGTAAACAAAACAAAACAATCTCAAACTCAGAAAACTTTTCCCACTTCCATAACTATCTGGTTTAATCTTACTGGTATGGGGCTTTTGTACAAATGTTTTATATTGTGCAACTGACCTGGCCATTGTCACTACTGTGCTTGACCACAATGGCTGCTCAAGTTCATGAGGCTGCCTGTCACCTGTTCCTTTAGCCCCAGTCGAGCTGAGCAGGCCACTTCTAGGTCCATAGGGGGTCAGCTTGGTTCCAATTTTTCATTCATTACAGACATCAAGAGTCTACCAGTGAACACAACACACAGTAAATAGTCCTTATCCTTATGGAAAGCATATGGGTAGAGAGAAATAGCTAATACACAAGTAAGTAAATCACAGAGTGAACACATAATGATTTGCCACATAGAAAAAAAATCAAGGAGGGGAGAAGTTAAGATTTTAATATGGGTGGTCAGGGAAGGCTTCTGTGACTTTTGAGCAGATGCCCACATTTTCAATGCCAGCTCTCTCTCTGCTCTTGCCTCCACACAGCAACACAGCTAAGAGTGAACACACACGAAGCCCATCTTATGTGGCAAGGACTTTCTATATTTGGACTCAGTACATTCTCACAACCTTATGGGTCACCTTGATTAATGAGAACCCATGAATATGCTGAAGAAGAGAAAGGTTAACTGACTTGCTGAAGTGGGTTATACCACTACAGTAAACAGGAGAGCAGAGAGAGAAACCCAGAAATTTTCAGTTCCAAAGTCCATGCTCCATATGCCACCCTGCTGTAAAGGTTTTGACTTGATTGCTTCCTGTGTTCCTCACACCTTATCTCACAGCATCACCTACTTTCTTCCCAGCTATTCCATTCATGAAATCTCAGTAGTCATTTACTACCTCCTGGTAGGAAACAGAACTGTCATCTGGCAGAACAGTGGGGAAGGAAAACACCTGGATTCCAACAACTTCAGAGTAATGTCCACAAAGCGACATAAGACTGGAATAAGGAAGCTAACAATAAAAACAATGAGCTGTTCTATATTTGTGTGTTTACTGACCACTTCCTATGTTCCAGGCACTGTGCTAAGTGTTTGATATGGACCTGCCCACAATATTTGTGAGACATGGGATTGTAAATATATTAGCTCATTTAATATTCTAATCCTTAGTATCCTAGTACAATAACTTGCCCACAGTCCCAAAAACTATTCACACTATGTAAATAAATGGGTGTAGCTGTGTTCTAATAAAATCTGTTTATTAAAAATATGCAGTAGTCCAGATTTGGCTCATGAGTCATACAGAGTGAGAAAGAACTTTTGTCTAAGAAATGCAGCAATTATCAGGCCCAGAGGGACAATGAAATGAGATCACTGCCCGTTCTGCTTCCCTCTTTGTGTTATGTGTGCATCTCTTGAAACTGCTTGCTATTGCCACAAGTGGTTATAAATTAATGTTATAATTCCATACCTGAAATCATAACCCACATCCTATAGCCTAAACAATGGATAACCAATCACTAATCAATGCTCTTTCTGTAAACTAATGAGAATTCCTGACAAGAAATTTTGTATCAGCCTGTCCCCCTTTTATTGCCTTTAAAAGTCCACTTTACCTGCTACTAATTGGAGTGTGCATTCAGGACAACTTGAATCTATGCCCCTCGGGTGGCAATCCTCAAGCCTGGCCCAAATAAACTCTCTATTTATATTAACTTTGCCTCAGTTTCTTCCTTTTAGGTTGACAAGTCTGCTGACTCCTGCTATAAACCGAATAAAGGAGAACACATTTGTTCTCAGTCAGCACAGACAGGTAGCTGTATCAGGTAACATTGATTTATTTTTCTGTGTCCTTGTATTGACATATGGCTTAAAGAAACATTAAGCCATATAAAATAATCTCTACTTAGATTTGCAAATTTCTTAGTGAGTATTACATTCTTGAAAACCTGACACAAATATCACAGAGATCAAGAAGTTTTTCCATTTTGAAACTTTACCTTTCTACATCTGCCAGGGTGCAGATTTCAGTGGCAGGGAAAAGAAATCTATACTGTCTCCATCATAGGGGCAGGACAAGGCATCATTTTGACCATAGAAATAAAGCCAATGAGAAACTACACATTTTTCTTTCTTACAGAGAGTTGATATCAGAGCCCAGGTTGCTCTGGATTGGTGAAGAAAACTCTGTTCTATTGACCAGAGACCTCCACACAGTGCACAAAGGAACCAGTGCAAACCCTGTCAATTGACAATTTCATAACCTGGAGGGCCAAAAGCCAAATGCAGGCTGCCAAATGTATAGTTTAGGTCAATACTAAAACACATTTTCAAAGCATGTTTGAAAAGCATTACTGCTGCCTCAGAGGAAGAAATGTTCAACCTCACTAGTCATCAAGGAGATGCAAATTAAAACTACACTGAGATACCACCTAACTCCAGTCAGAATGGCCATTATCAATAACTCAAAAAATAACAGTTGCTGGAGAGGATGTGGCAAAAAGGGAACACTTCTACACTGTTGGTGGGAGTGTAAACTAGTACAGCCTCTGTGGAAATCAGTGTGGTGATTCCTAAAAGCTCTAAAAATTGATCTTCCATGAGACCCTGCAATCCCCCTAGTGGGAATATACCCTGAAGAACTCAAATCAGTCTATAAAAAAGATACCTGCACATGTATCACAGCATTGTTCACAATAGCAAGATCATGGAACCAACCATGCTGTCCACCAAAAGAGGACTGGATTAAAAAAATGTGGTACATATACACAATAGACTATTATGAAGCCATAAAAAAGAACAAAATCATGAATTTTGCAGCAACCTGAATGGAATTAGAGTTTCTAATACTGAGTGATCTCTCACAGAAACAAAGATCTGTGCATCACATGTTCTCACTCATAAGCAGACCTTGAACAACTACCGTAATACTATAAGAAAAGGATTGATAGTGGTGGGAAACTATGGGGGGGGGGACAAGTAGGGGAAGAGAGATGAGATTAATGGTAGTCAACATCTGTCTAGGGAAAGGGGGGCACACCTCATCAACAAGGGTACCGGCACAATGAATATTTGTATACCTAACCCTTAACTGTATCCCACAACTTTAAAATAAAAAATATATATTAAAAAAAGAATAGTAATATATACTGATTGAATACAGATAACTCACTTTAAATTCCATCAGGATGATGTTATTTATTAAATAAACCTCTGCAGGCAGATATGGCAAGTTGATAAATGACTATGTTAAAATATTATAAAACAATTCATTGTTCATTTGTTTAAAATATATACTGAAAAGCTATAATAATACTTGATTGCCGCTCCAAGGAACATGAATAATGCATTTCAGAACATTTGAACACCCCCACACAATCTGTATAATGACTGAGCAAGTAGTAATTTACTCCACTCCAGCAAAAATTCAGTGATAACAGCAATCTGACTTTTACTTCACACTTACTGCTTATTTCTAACACATTGTCTACAACTAAGTGTCCTCTCCCAGAGACAGTTCATTGGAGAGTCACTATCACCTGCTAATTCATCCACAGAAAGAGAAATTTAGCAATTAACAGGAACACAGAGAATGGGAGAGATGATAACATACCCCACCATGAAATTAGGAGATAAATAAAGGGGCCTGGCCACTTCAGCTACCAATACCTGAATTACAATTAAACAGGACTTTTGTCACTTCTTTCCTGGGCCATAGGGCCAATTATCTAAAACTCTTCAAAAACATACCAGAGCAAGTCCCTTCCACCAAACTCAGATAATTACTTTTGACAAATGTTCTGCTTGAGCATAATGGAGTTACTCAAATGCTTTTAAAAATGACCACACTTAAAACAGTAAAACAATCTTTACAAAGTCAACCTAATAACACATCCTGGTGCACCCCTCTCCCCCAAACACACACCCATACAACCTCAGTGCATGCAGTCGACTTTCTTTTGGCCAATTGATAACAGATGGTAAGTTGGTGAATAAATATTTAATTTATGCAAGCAAAATCCTGAAAGACTGAATTCCCGGGGCACACTGTATAGAAATATCTTTTTTAAAAAACTCCATTTACAGCTGTCCATTAAAAGAAGAAAATGAAAACAAAAGAAAAACCCACACATATGCATGCACCAAACCAAAGATGCTGAAGATCCTCTGCCAATCTTTTGATGATTAAAACATTAGCTCCAGAAGGTTCAAGAAAAGGAAAAGCAGCCAAGTAGCAATGCCTACGAAGCCAGCAGTGAAACACACTTAATTGTACACTCTTCTAATCCTCCAGCTACAAAACAAATGACACTGATCCAACTTCCTTGAACACACACACACACACACACACACACACACCCGATACACAGGCTCACACAATTGCACACACGTGGAAGGAATGTACACACCAACATTGAGCCAAATACAATGACTACACACACAAGCACGGCATCCACACAAAATCATGCATGTACTAGTGTGCACCCATGATGCACAGGACACAACACACAGGCACTAAGCCACCTAAACCCACATGCATCCGCCCCTCCCAAATCCGTGTCGGACACATCATGCATGCATGTATAAAACAAACGCTGAACAGACTGTGAACAGTTACTGATGAAATTCCGGGGGTGGAAAGGCCAGGGGGGAGCAGTAAGTGCTACACAAATGTCTCCTGAGTGACAGAGAAGGGAGCAAAGAGGAGTTGAGAGCTTCACCTGTGGAGAAACACAGCTGAGTCCCACGAGCGCAGGCCTGGGAGAAGTATCCCTTGGGATCCCTGGCACGGGCTCCCAGAGAGAGAGTCCCTGGCCCCTTCATGCACATGCGTGCATGCACACACGTACACACACACACACGCGCGCGCGCGCCTGGGGCTAGCCCATTCTCTCAGAATGACAAAGAGCAAGAAACTGGCCAAGTTGGTGGTGGCTCAGGCAGGAAACGGTCATCTCTGGCCCTGCAGGCTGGCACAGGGAGCGCAGCAAAGCCCAGGGTTAGCAGGGATAGAAGATGGAGGGCATACCTACCAGAAGGTCAGCTTCCGCCCAGGTGCGATCATTCTTCACCTTGTCTTGCATGTTTGCCTCTCATTGATAGTTCTGATGATGATGTGGGGGATTCCAGGGGGTTCTGGGGGTTCCAGCGTGGACACAATGAACCAGTGACCCTGTGACATGCACTTGCTTTGCGGAGGGAAGGGTGTGGGCTGCATTGACCGGGAGGGACAGAACAAGGGACTGCGGTGTAGTAGGTCCAGCGGGTGGGCCAGTGTTGGACGGCAGCAGTGGTGGATTCCTGGCCGCCCAAATGACATCTCTGTAGATGTGCTCGCAACACTCACAACACTCTAACATTGTGGGATATGGTATGCCACACACACGCTTACCGTATGCACGCTCGATGCTTGCCCTCTTATCCGGCCATGCCCTGGAATCCTTCCGTGACATCCTCCCGTCAC
>NW_007240640.1:0-974 GCF_000164805.1 Carlito syrichta
CAATGCAGGCCCCTCTCCAAATTCACCGACGCTACCGCCCCATGTAGGCTGTGCTGCGTGTTTCCCTCTGTCCTGCCCCGACCAAAGACCATAGACACGGTGGCCTTTGTAACTTGCTGTGCACAAGTCCACCCTGCAACTCACGCCCTGTCCCATGCACTCACACTCACACACTTGCTCACACTAGGACAACTCCCCTTTGCTGGACTCCCTCAACCCTGCTCTAGCTATGTTGGGTGGATGCCCAGGGCCTTGTTGAAAGGGCGCCCAGCCAGTCTCTTCTGATACAGAACTAATACTGTCTCTGCAACTTCACACAACTTTGGGCCACCTGCATAACCTTAAGCAATGCAATACCAAAGAGCCATATCCATAGACAGATGCGATGTCATACTGTAACACTAATTACTTTGAAATTGTGTGGAATCCATCTGTAGAGTAAAACACTATGCATATTAAATAACTGAACAGCTGATGATTACATATTTTTAATATTATAATTTCCAGATTTGCAATTCATGAAAGAGTTAGATTGTTGTCCTTACTAATGAAATACCAAAAAAAAATTAAAACTTTTTTTAACTTAAAATTTTATTGTATCCTTTCCAACTTCTTACATCTGTGGTGATTATTTAGGTCAATAGAATTATGGTTAAGTGACAGAAGAAATGAGGCTATTACCCACACAGTAATTATGTTTATTTGTCTTGAGTATCTGAAAACAAAGAGGTCACTACAGCTGTATTATTTCTCTAAGTTATTTCCTGAATATAATAATAATGGTATGTAAATAGAACTCTGTGTTTTTCAAATACATTATCTGTTTGATCCTCAAAACAACAGTTAAGCACATATCATTCTCTCAACTGCACAAATGAGAAACTGAAGCCTATAAACATGATAATGTAGCCAAGGTATAGTGTTAAATCTATTTCAAGAACTCAACTTGTCTATTGACACTAATCTCATGTTGT
>NW_007240641.1:0-791 GCF_000164805.1 Carlito syrichta
CACAGAGTTCTATTTACATACCATTATTATTATATTCAGGAAATAACTTACAGAAATAATACAGCTGTAGTGACCTCTTTGTTTTCAGATACTCAAGACAAATAAACATAATTACTGTGTGGGTAATAGCCTCATTTCTTCTGTCACTTAACCATAATTCTATTGACCTAAATAATCACCACAGATGTAAGAAGTTGGAAAGGATACAATAAAATTTTAAGTTAAAAAAAAGTTTTAATTTTTTTTTGGTATTTCATTAGTAAGGACAACAATCTAACTCTTTCATGAATTGCAAATCTGGAAATTATAATATTAAAAATATGTAATCATCAGCTGTTCAGTTATTTAATATGCATAGTGTTTTACTCTACAGATGGATTCCACACAATTTCAAAGTAATTAGTGTTACAGTATGACATCGCATCTGTCTATGGATATGGCTCTTTGGTATTGCATTGCTTAAGGTTATGCAGGTGGCCCAAAGTTGTGTGAAGTTGCAGAGACAGTATTAGTTCTGTATCAGAAGAGACTGGCTGGGCGCCCTTTCAACAAGGCCCTGGGCATCCACCCAACATAGCTAGAGCAGGGTTGAGGGATTCCAGCAAAGGAGAGTTGTCCTAGTGTGAGCAAGTGTGTGAGTGTGAGAGCATGGGACAGGGCGTGAGTTGCAGGGTGGACTTGTGCACAGCAAGTTACAAAGGCCACCGTGTCTATGGTCTTTGGTCGGGGCAGGACAGAGGGAAACACGCAGCACAGCCTACATGGGGTGGTAGCGTCGGGTGAATTTGGAG
>NW_007240642.1:0-3295 GCF_000164805.1 Carlito syrichta
CCGTAGCAACAGGTGGTGATGTGTACTGTATATGAGGCGTCCCATTACTGAAATTCGTGCTTCATTCTCAGCAAGACGCCGAGACATTTCGTGGTGACATAGAATTACAGTTGCTTGGATATAAAGAGAAAGTCTCCCATAAATTTCTTGTGGAATTGGAACACAAGATTCTTGGTTCCCATTTCAAAAGACACACTGAAAATTTGGCGACATACAAGCCCAAATTGCTGATTAAACCTTATCAAGAGACCTTGCATATTTAGGCTATTGAGAACTCCTAGAACCAGATTCCCTTTCCGTTCTCAGCATGATGCCCTAATTATCCCTGTCTGTGTGGATTCCAAAACTCTGTATACAAAAATGCAGATGACCAGATGTTTCCTAGGGTCGTGGACTCCATGATTCCTTGTTTCATTTTAATAATTCCTACTAAATATTTGGCAGCTGCAAAACCCTCGGACCCTCTCCAAATAAAAGTACAAATGGAAATTTAAGGATTACCAAGTTCATCTTAAGACCAGAGTTACATCCAAATACGCAAGAAGATACTTTTTATCCGGGATTCTGGCCTTAGTTGTCCCGAGGAACCTAAGGGACTTGTACTACCAGATACCCGTTTACAACTCTCAAGAGGACCAGAATGTTGCTGGAGTCCTAAAAAGACTGATTCATAATACTCACAAGTCAAATATCTCCGAAACATGAGACGAACTCAAAGCCCTGATTCTTGTTCATCCCGTAGCAACACACCCTGTGAATTTTTCGGATTGGGGAGTAGTGTATCACAGATTCCTTATTCTTCCTTAGCGAGGGTCTGTGTAATGTCTTTTATAAGAGGACTCCCTTTCCCCAGAACCCTGTTTGGAAACCCTGATTCTTGTTTAGCCCTTAGCAAGATGTCATGGAGACATTGTGACAGAGGAACTGTGTAAAACAGGTTTGTTATGTCTCCTTAGCAAGAGATCGTGTAGATTCTTTATATGAGGACTGATATTACCTATGTTGCAGCTTCTAAATCCTGATTCTTGATTAGGCCATAGCAGATGTCTTGTTGATTTTTAGGACTGAGGACTGCTATAACCCCGATTGTTTATCTTCCTTGGCAACGGGCCGTTTATTTTCCTGTATATTAGGACTCTCATTACATAGATCCTGGTTCACAACTCTGATTCTATTTTAGCCCTTTCTAATATGCCTGTAGATTTTTGGGAATGAGGAATCATGTAACCCAGATTCCTTATTCTATCTTAGCAATAGTTCATGTAGTTGCATGTATATAAGGACTCCATTTCCCCAGATTCATGGTCAAAACATGCTGATTCGTGTTTAGTCCATAGCAAGACAACCTGAAGTTTTTATGGGATTGAGGACATGAGTAACGCAGATTCCATATTCTTACTTAACAATAGGCATTGAAGTTTCCTGTATGAGAGATCTCCCTTTACCCAGATTCTTACTTCGAAAACCTGATTTGTGGTTGCCTCTTAGGTAGACTGCCTGTAGCTTTTGGAACTGAGGACTCATGTAACCAAGATTGCTTATACTTCCTTAGCAATATGGCGTGTAGTTTCCTCTATATGACAAGTCCCATTACCCATCTTCCCTCTTCACTCTGCAGGATGCTGAGACAGTTCCTGGTGACCGAGAATTCCAGTTGTTTGGATATCAAGAGAAAGACTTACATAATGTACTTTGGGAACTGGAATCCAAGATTCCTGGTTCCCCTTCACAAGTCCTCCCCAAAATGTGGAATCTTCAAATCCCAATATGCCAATTCCGACTTTCCCGCCCACAAGAATTTTCTGTAGTTTGAAGTCACCTGAATCGAGGGATTTTGTAACAATATGCCTTTTGATTCTGGGGAACATGATTGTGGTCACAGATGTTCCTAGGACACAAAAGGATTTGTAGGTCCAGATAGTTGATTACAACTGACAAGAGGACCAGAAAGTTCCTGTGGATGTGTAATGACAGATTTAGCGTACCCACGGAGCAAGTAGATCTCAAGAATGTAGGAACCCAGAAACCCAGATTGCTGATTAAACCTTATCAGGAGTCCCTGTAGATTCCGGAAAATGAGAATTACTAGAACCGTATTTCCTTTACGTTCTCAGCAAGATGCTCTGATTTTTCCTGTCGATGTGGTTTCCAACCTCTGAATACAAAAACACAGATGCACAGAAATTTCCTACGGATGTAGAATCCATGATTCTGGTAACCTTTAAAAATACCTACTAAACATTTGGCACCTGCAAAGCCCTTGTCCCCTCTCAAAATAAAAAGTGAAATGGAAGGGGAAGGATTACAGGATTCACCTTAAGACCAGTGTTACATCCAAATATGGCATGCAGATGCTTTTTGTCCTGGAATCTGTCCTTAGTTAATCCAAGGAACCTAACGGACTTGGATTGCCCTATACCCGTTTACAACTTTTAAGAGGACCAGAATGTTGCTGGAGTACCGAAATGACTGATTTGTAATATCGCATGCTAAATTGCTCCGAAATATTTGCATAGCTCAAAGCCCTTTTCCTTGTTTGTCCCATAGCAGACACTCTGGGAATTTTTTCGATTGAGGATGCATACACAAAGATTCTTTATTGGTCCTTATTTGGAGGCCGTGTAGTGTCCTGTACGTGAGGACTCTCCTTCCGTAGTTTCCTGTTTCAAAACACTGATCCTTGTTTAGCCCTTAGTAAGACGCCATGTAGATTTTTTGATAGAGGAACCATGTAAAACAGATTTCTTCTTTTTTCTTAGCAAGAGGCCATGTAGTTTACTGTATAGGAGGACTGCTATTACACACATTCCTGCGTCGAATCTCTGATTCTTCTTAAGCCGTCAGAAAGATGCCCTGTAGATTTTCAGGACTGAGGACTCGTATGACCCAGATTCCTTATTTTTAGCAACAGCCATGCAGTTGCCTGTATATGAGTACTCCCTTTCCCAGATACATGCATCGAAACCCTGATGCTTGATTAGACCTTAGGAGGGTGTCATGTAGTTTTTTGGGGATTGAGAACATATGTCACCCAAATTCCTTATTCTTGATTCGGAGAAGTCAGTGCAGTTGCCTGTATATGAGGATTTCCTTTCCCTAGATTATGCTTCAAAAACCCAAATTCATGTTTAGCCCTTAGCAAGACACCCTGAAGTTTTTTAGGATTTGAGGACACGTGTAAACCAGATTCCTTATTCTTCCTTAGCAATGGACAGTGCAGTTTCCTGTATATAAGGACTCCCATTATCCAGATACCTACTCTGAAAACCTGATTTGTGGATATCTCTCTGCAAGA
>NW_007240643.1:0-1174 GCF_000164805.1 Carlito syrichta
CTCTCCTTCCGTAGTTTCCTGTTTCAAAACACTGATCCTTGTTTAGCCCTTAGTAAGACGCCATGTAGATTTTTTGATAGAGGAACCATGTAAAACAGATTTCCTCTTTTTTCTTAGCAAGAGGCCATGTAGTTTCCTGTATATGAGGACTGCTATTACACACATTCATGAGTCGAATCCCTGATTCTTCTTAAGCCGTCAGAAATATGCCCCGTAGATTTTCAGGACTGAGGACTCGTATGACCCAGATTCCTTATTTTTAGCAACAGCCATGCAGTTGCCTGTATATGAGTACTCCCTTTCCCAGATACATGCATCGAAACCCTGATGCTTGATTAGACCTTAGGAGGGTGCCATGTAGTTTTTTGGGGATTGAGAACATACGTCACCCAAATTCCTTATTCTTGATTCGGAGAAGTCAGTGCAGTTGCCTTTATATGAGGATTTCATTTCCCTAGATTATGATTCAAAAACCCAAATTCATTCTTAGCCCTTAGCAAGACACCCTGAAGTTTTTTTAGGATTTGAGGACACGTGTAAACCAGATTCCTTATTCTTCCTTAGCAATGGACAGTGCAGTTTCCTGTGTATAAGGACTCCCATTATCCAGATACCTACTCTGAAAACCTGATTTGTGGATATCTCTCTCCAAGATGCTTTGTATGTTTTGGGGATGGAGGACTCGTGTAAGCAAGATCCCTTATTCTACCGTGGAAACAGGTCGTGTACTGTTCTGTATATGAAGACTCCCATTACTGAAATACCTGCTTCATTCTCAGCAAGACGCCGAGACATTTCCTTGTGATGTAGAATTCCAGTTGCTTGGATATCATGAGAAAGACTGCCATAAATATCTTGTGGAATTGGAACCCAAGATTCCTGTTCCCCTTTTCAAAAGACACACTAAAAATTTGGCGGCATAGAAACCCAGATTGCTGATTAAACCATAACAAGAGACCTTGTAGATTTAGGCGATTGAGAACTCCAATAACCGGATTCCCTTTCCATTCTCAGCAAGAAGCCCTGATTTTCCCTGCATATGTGGATTTTAAAACTCTGTATACAATAATGCAGATGCCCAGATGTGTCCTAGGTACGTGGAATCCATGTATCCTGGTAACATTTAAATAATTTGTACTAAATATTTGGCAACTGCAAAACCCTCGGCCCCGAA
>NW_007240644.1:0-863 GCF_000164805.1 Carlito syrichta
CGCATACAGCTGGCATCAACACAGCTCTACAGAATCTGATTCTCCAGGTTGTACTCAAAATGAAAGCTGCAAAGTATCCTTTCGAATAAACTGCTCCTCTACTTAACTTTCAGTAATTTTTTGTGGCTTGCAGTTAAATTACTGATGCAGATGTCAAGAGAAAAACAGCAGAGAACATGGTAATAATGATGGCAATGATGCTGATAGGAGGAAGGAAAGGAAGGAAGGAAGGAAGGAAGGAAGGAAGGAAGGAAGGAAGGAAGGAAGGAAGAAGAGGAAAATCTGGACTACAAGGAACTTTACAAACAAGCCTACCAAACTGACTCATTTAAATTGTATGAATGTAGGTTTTAACATCTAATTACATCTTTTATGCTTAATAATTATCTGTTTTTTGTGTTTAGTAACTCTCTTAGTAGGCTACTTTTTAGTATCTCTTAGATCTATATATAATTATACTTTGTAAAGTGTCAACGTTAAAAATTTAGGGTTAGGCCAGGCTCGGTGGTTCAAGCTTATAATCCCAGCACTCTGGGAGGCTGAGGCAAGAGGATTATCTGAGTCCACAAATTCAAGACCAGCCTGAGCAACATGATGAGATCTTGTCTCTACAATAAATTGAAAAAGTTAGCTGGGTGTGATAGCACACACCTGTAGCTCCCACTAATTGGAAAGCTGAGATGGAAGGATCACCTGAGCCCAGCAGATCGAGGTTGTGGTGACTGGGGGCGTGCCACTGTATTCCAGCCTAGACAACACAGTGAGACTAGAACTCAAAAGAAGAAAAAAAGTTAGGCTTAGATTATTTTAACATATACTTGAGAGAGATTTATCATAAGAAAACAACAAAAATTTTTAAAATC
>NW_007240645.1:0-844 GCF_000164805.1 Carlito syrichta
TAAAAAATTTGATAGGAAAAGACATCTAAAAGTGCATAAAAGCTAGCCACAATGGTATGAATAATCTTACCATCATAAAAAAAATTTGCTGGTGAAAGAGAAGTGTCAGAATTTCTTGAACAGGAGGTACAGAGGGGATAGAGAAAACACTATTTTGTAATAAAACCCCAGAAAGTTGGACAAAATCTTCTTTCATGATGAAATGTAAAAGATAATTTTTGAAGTGTTAAAAGGTAGGAACCATCTCCCCACAGGAAGATCAGAAGCTCTAAAAAATGGTGATGTTATAAATTTAATAAAAAGAAAGATTAGAGGAAAATGTTTGCAAAGAACATATCTGACAAAGGTCTTATGTTATGGATTATATAAACAACTCACAACTAAACAGTGTGTACACATATTCTCTCTCTCTCTCTCTCTCTCTCTCTCTCTCTCTCTTTCTCTCTTTCCAGTTAGAAAAAGGGCAAAATACAGAAAAGACATTTCATCAAAGAGGAGATATGGATGACAAACATGTGAAAAGATATTCTATGTGAAAAGATGTTCAATACCTTTAGCTGTTAGGAAAATGAAAACTAGAACTACAATTAGAAATCATGACATACCTTTCAGAACAACAACAACTAAAAGACAGTGACAAAACTAAGCACTGGTGAGGAGAGCTGAGAAACTAGATCTTAAATACATCAGTGGTGGGAATAGAAAATGGCACAGTCACTCTGGCAAACAGCTTGTCAATTTCTGACAAAACTAACATGTGCTTACTATAAGACCCAACAGTCATACTCTTGTGATAAGTAACATATTTATCCCAGAGAAATGAAAACTTATACCTACAAAAAAA
>NW_007240646.1:0-1064 GCF_000164805.1 Carlito syrichta
CCAGTCTGGGCGAAAGAGTGAGAATCCAACTCAAAAAAAATAATAAGAAACAAGAACAGAACGTGTGTCATAATTCGGGGGAAATTATTTCACTCAGCAAAAAACATTTTAAGGGTCAGCACTAAATTGCCCACTTTGAGAAACTCAGAAAAACGAAAAGAAGATTTTAAAACTGGCAGTGTCTCACTGTAGTTTGTGGCTGCCTGGAGCCCTTTCTTGGCTAGTATTCAAATATCTTTTATCTTCATGTAATCTAATATATTTATTACTATAGTCAATGCCTTAATGACACTATCAGCTTCCCATTTTCACTACTCCTTATTGCTTATCTCTCTTGGTATTTAAAAATCATTTTGCATTGTAAAGAAAAAGACTGAAAATGAAGTAACCTAGCAACGTGCACAAAGATCATATTTTTATAAATGCTGCCTATTGTTCCTTTGACAAGGAGTAAGAATCTCCTGTGGACAGAAGCAAATTTTCATGTGCTCTATCTAGATTCAGGAGAATAAAACCTTTCTCCCTCATTGACGTTCTCTCTGTGTTTTCAGTCATGGAGACTGATTACTATACAGAAAATTCTGAGCCAGTTCCATAATAATTTTGTTACCTAGTAACTTGGGGTGATTGTGAAGTAGCATAAAAATGAACGCAAATATAATTAGAAAGTTTTCTCTGAATCCAATTACACACAGTTTAGAAGGGCATATCTATTTTTCCTTGGTATTTGTTTTAATTCTGATTTAGAAACTTTCTAATAGTTTGACAATTCTATTATCTGGTCTATAGGCATGCACTGATTTTTTAAAATAAAGTATAAGTTAATTTCAGTTTAAGATAGGTTTATCAGGATGTTGAAGTGCATCTAACTTTTTTTTCTAACTTCCTGAGTGCATAGAATTATTTCAAAATTTTAAAAAGTTTATTTTTAAAAATAGGTGCATGCTAAAAGAGTATCCTGACGCCACTTGTTATTTTGTTTGACATTTTAGCAATTGCCATCATGGCCAGAGTGAAGGGGTATCTCACTCTTGAGTGGGCCCTAAGCATTGGGCACTGCAGCA
>NW_007240646.1:2201-4577 GCF_000164805.1 Carlito syrichta
GTTGATAGTTATGAGCTTTATCTTAGTCTTCAGACTTTCTTACTGACTATCACCTTTTACTTTAACTGCTAGTTTAGTTTTTCATGAGGCTTTGACAGTCCTTTAAAATTCTTACTGGCATTGCTCCATTTTCTAGACAAAGAGTTTACAGGGTTCTTAAAATTGACCTACCCATAAACCACATTTTTTCTGTAAAATGGTAACCAGAAAAAGTACAGTCACACTGATATCTCCAAAAAAACAATGGCAGAAGTCCTGGATTCTGATACATTGTAACAGAAATACTAGAAACAGCAACACTGTGAAGTAATGAGTTTTCACAAAAAGGATCGTCAGTAGGGCATGATATGGATTGCTATATGATACAGCGTTTAGGTGAACAGATCACATTTGATGTCCTTATAATTTGATATTTATCACATGACATTCTAAGCAGAGAAAGATTATTTTTCCCTGAAATATTTAATGCACAGAAAAATATTAGTACTACATCACATTCTGTGTATTCAAAACTGTCCCCATAAAACACCAATAATTTGCATATGTAAAATAATTCATTACATAGAACCGCTGTGACTTCTGTGTACCTAGTGGGGAACCGCTGGCTATCTACATGCATCCAGTCCCTCCTTCCAAAGTATTTCCTCGACTGACTTAGCAAATCAGCGTGTCCCACTTCCCTGGGTCCAGTGACTGTTGAGGAACTCATGGTCTAATCATCAGAGTTAGGACTGCTGGGACCATAGGACCACTGTGGGGATAAGTCAGCTTTCAGATGGAGCATCTGATAGCCATCCCATCTCCCCCGATCAAAGAAAGAAAAGAGGGCAGCCCCCTCGAGTCCCCTACTGCTGTGGGAGCTTTTCTGTGCTCTCAATAAATCCTGCTTTCTTAAAAAAAAGAAAACAGAAAGAAAGAAAAGGACAAGGTAACCACTGGGAGAGGGAGGAGGATGGTGGAATAGAGAGGAAAGGATGTGGAAGGAAGAGGTTTGGGAGGGAAAGGGTCATCAAAATGACCTGGGAATTTTTGCAAACCGCCTGTTCATCCCTCACCCTTAAATTGTTGAGATGTCACAACACAAGGAGCAGCTGAAACTCACTACTATGTATGCTAACATAGATGCTAGAATGTTCTTTCTGATGTGAGCATACTAGAGTTCCCGGAGTGCCCATCAAGGAACTCTCTTCCACCTTTAGCATCCAGAACTTATCACAATGATCGTCAGCATTCCCCATCCTGGTTTCCTCCCCTGCCCCTTCTTCCTGCTACAATGCCAACCCGACGGGGCCCCACCACCCTCTACTAGAGCAAGTCTGCACCTGGGTTGCACATTAAAGTCAAAAAAAGAGGTTTCACAACAGGTGCCTGGTTCCCATTCCCGGAAGCTGATTTAGTTATCCTAGGACATGGTCAGGCACCCAGATTTTTTAAAGCCCTGGGAGACTGTAACAGACAACCTGGACTGAGAGCCATCACACGACTGAAGAGTAGTTACAGGTGACTTTGGCCTCATCCAAATCAGTGAATGTTTCTCACTATCTCTACTTTCAACTGCAGTGGTGGGTAGAAGTCACCATACAGGAGCAGTAATTTATCTTTTCTCACAAATAATTTTATAATCTTGGCAAAAGGGAAAAGGAGCAGAAAAAATCTGTGTGCAGATAAGAGCTCTTAGAATTACAAGAAGAGAGTTATGATAGCTAAGGTGAGAAAATTTTACAGGAAAGAGAAAAACTGGAGGAGAAAGTATGTGTTAGGGAAATACTGATGGGAAAAGAATTAGGAGAAATCACGGTATGTGAAATTGGCCGACATACAAATACCTTTCCACTGTGGACCAGTTTGAATTGGGTCTACACATTAGAATGTAAACCCACTTATTAGACAAATTAAGAAAATATCTGTAAACTGTATTAGTTTTAAAATTAACATATGTTGGGAGGTGGTATTATTTAAAGAAAATCTGGGCCAGGCGTGGTGGCTCATGCCTCTAATCCCAGCCCTTTGGGAGGCCCAGATGGGAGGATTGGTAGAGCCCAGGAGTTCGAGACCAGCCTGGACAACATAGCGATATCTTGTCTTTACAAAACATCAAAAAGATTAAAACCAGATGTGGGAGTGCACACCTGTAGTTCCAGCTACTCAGGACGGTGAGGCAGAAGGACAGCCTTAACCTGGAGGTTACAAGTGAGCCATGATCATGCTATTGCACTCCAACCTGGGTGACAGAGTGAGACCTTTACAAGAAAGGAGGGAAGGGGAGGTGAGGGAGGAAAGGAAGGCAGGAAGAAAGAAAAAGAAAATCGGAGCTAAAAGAATGTGTCACTTACTGTGCAGTTGCAGAAACAAAAATGATCATTGTTAAAAGTAAAT
>NW_007240647.1:0-7501 GCF_000164805.1 Carlito syrichta
TTTTCCCAGTCTGTAGGCTGTCTCCCTGCTCTCTTGAGGGTTTCCTTGGCCTTGCAGAAGCTTGTCAGTTTAATAAGGTCCCATTTGTCTATCTTCTCTCTTAAGTCCTGTGGGTTTCGGGTTTGTACAGGAATTGGATGCCAGTTTCGATTTCCATGAGAGTATTTCCTTCGTTTTCTAAGGTTCTTATGGTTTGAGGTTTTAAATTTAGGTCTCTGATCCATTTGGAGTTAACCTTTGTGCATGGGGATAGATAGGGGTCCTGTTTCAATCTTCTGCATGTGGTCAGCCAATTTTCCCAGCACCATTCACTGAATAGGTTCTCCTCTCCCCATTGGTAGGTGGTGGGGGCTTTGTCGAAGATAAGTTGGTTGAGAAATTGAGGTTTTGCTTCTGGAATCTCAATTCTGTTCCATTGATCTATATGCCTGTTCCTGTACCAATACCAAGCTGTTTTGATGATTGTAGCTTTATAGTAAAGTTTGAAGTCTGGTAGTGTGATACCACCTGCTTTGTTTGTTTTTTTGTTTTTTTTCTGAGGATTGTTCTGGCTATTCTTGGATGTTTGTGTTTCCATATGAATTCCTGTGTTGTTTTTTCTAGGTCTGAGAAGAATGTAGTTGGTAATTTAATTGGTATTGCATTGAATTTGTAGATTGCCTTAGGTAAGATGGACATCTTCACAATGTTGATTTTTCTGATCCATGAGCATGGGATATTTTCCCACTTGTTCGTGTCAGCTTTATTTCTTTGAGCAGTGTTTTGTAATTTTCATTGTAAAGGTCTTTCACGTCTCTGGTTAGGAAGATGCCAAGATATTTCTTTTTTGTGTGGCTATTGTGAATGGAATTGTGTTTTTTATTTGGGTTTCTGTTTGTTTATAATTGGTGTAGAGAAATGCAATTGTCTTTTGTACATTTATTTTGTATCCTGAGACTTTGCCAAAGGCTTTTATCAATGTAGGAGGTCTTTGACAGATTCTCTTGGGTTTTCAAGGTACATCATCATATCATCTGCATAGAGAGATAACTTGACTTCCTCCTTTCCTATTTGAATATCTCTGATTGCCTCCTCTTCTCTGATTGCTCTAGCCAGGACTTCCAATACTATGTTGAACAGGAGGGGAGAGAGTGGGCACAGTTGTCTAGTTCCATTTTTCAGGGGAATTGGTTCCAATTTTTGTCCATTTAGGAATATGCTGGCTGTGGGTTTTTCATAGATGGCTTTTACTATTTTGAGGTATATTCCCCATATGCCTAGATGTTCAAGGGTTTTTAAAAGAAGGGATGCTGGATTTTATCAAAAGCTTTTTCTGCATCTAATGATATGATCATGTGTTTTTTTTGACATCTGTTAATGTATTTAATGACATTTGTGGTTTTACAAATGTTGAAGCAGCCTTGCATGCCAGGAATGAAGTCTACGTGGTCATGGTGGATGATTTTTGAGATGTATTGCTGAATACGGTTTGCTAGGAACTTGTTGAGAATTTTAGCATCTATGTTCATCAAAGATATTGGCCTGTAGTTCTCTTTCTTTGTTGAATCTTTACCTGGCTTGGGTATCAATGTGATGTTGGCTTCGTAAAATGATTTGGGGAGAGTTCCATCTTTTTCAATCGCCTGGAATACCTTCAGTAGGATTGGTATCAGCTCCTCCTTGAATGCCTTGTAGAATTCTGCTGGAAAGCCATCTGGACCAGGGTTTATTTTTGTAGGAAGTTTTCTTATTACGTAGTCGATTTCCTTGATTGTTATTGGTCTATTTAGGGTCTCAATTTCTTCTTGTTCCAACCTAGGTAGGTTGTGTGATGTCAGAAAGTCCTCCATTTCCTTATGGTTTTCAAGTTTGTTTCCATACAAGTGTACGTAGTAGTCTCTAATGATCTTTTGTATTTCTTCAGGGTCAGATGTGACTTCATCTTTTGTGTTTCTGATTATGCTTATTTGGTTTTTTCTCGTTTTTTCTTGGTCAGTCTACCTAGGGGACCATCAATCTTGTTTACCCTTTCGAAGAACCAGCTTTTTGTTTCATTGATTTTTTGTATTATCTTTTCGTCTTCTATGTGCTGGACTTGGGCTTTTATTTTGGTGATCTGGATTCTTCTGCTGAAATTAGGGTTTTTGTAGTCTTGCTTTTCCAGCTTCTTTAGGTGACTTGTTAGGTGGTGAATTTATGTTCCTTCCATTTTCTTCATGTGTGTTTGTAGGGATATAAATTCCCCTCTTACTACAGCTTTCAGGGAATCCCAGAGATTTTGGTAAGATGTTTCTTCATTTTTATTTGTTTCCAGGTATCTTTTGATACCTGTTTTGATTTTTTCGTTGACCCAGGAGTTTTTTAGCATCATGCTATTTAGTGTCCATGTCTTTGTGGGTTTTGGGGGGACTTTGTTGGTGTCAATGTTTATTTTTATTCCACTGTGGTCTGAGAAGGTGTTTGGTAGAATATCGGTCCTTTTAAATTTGCTTATGCTTGATTTATGCCGAGTATGTGGTCGATCTTAGAATATGTTCCATGTGGTGATGAGTAGAATGTGTTTTCTGTGGTCTTTGGATGGAGTGTTCTGTAGGTATCAATTAAGTCCATTTGGTCCAAAGTCACATTGAGGTTCCGGATCTCCTTGCTGATTTTTTGTCCTGATGGTCTGTCTAGGGTGTGAGTGTGGTATTAAAGTCCCTAGTTATGATAGTGTTAGAGTCAATATCTTTCTTTAGTTTTCCAAGAAGTTGCTTTATGAAAGTTGGTGCACCTATGTTGGGTGCATATATGTTTAGGATAGATATTTCTTGTTGATGGGTTGAGCCTTTTATCATTATGTAGTGGCCTTCTGTATTTTTTTATTTTTAATAGCTTGAAGGGTATTTTGTCTGAAATTAAGATCGCTACTCCTCCTTTCTTTTGTATTCCGTTCGCCTGAAAGGTTGTTTCCCATCCTCTTACTTTGAGTCTGTGGGTGTCCTTTCTAGTGAGGTGAGTCTCTTGAAGGCAATAGATTGTTGCCTGATGATATTTTTCCATTTTGCCATTCTATGTCTTTTCAGTGGTGCATTTAGTCCATTCACATTTAGGCTAATGATTGAAATGCAAGAGTTTATCCTTGTCATAAGGTTCTTACAGAGAGTTGTTCCTGTTTATTTGTTGTCTTTCTTTGGGTTTTGGAGTTGGTTCATGTGTGTTTTTAATCTTTTGCCTGTACTCTTGTGAAGAATGCTGTTGTTCTTTTTTCTTTTTCTTCTGTGTTCAGTACTTTCTTAAGTGTTTCTTGTAGAGGTGGTCTGGTGGCAGAGTAGGTTCTTAAGGATTGGATGTCTGGAAAATATTTCAATTCTCCCTCACTACTGAAGCTTAGTTTGGCTGGGTAGGTTATTCTTGGTTGATATTGTTTCTCTTTTAGAACTTTGAAGATAGGGCTCCAGGCTCTCCTGGTCTGAAGGGTTTCTGTGGATAAATATGCTGCTATTCTAATTGGTTTTCCCTGGTAGTTAGTCTGACCTTTTTCTCTTGCTGCCTTTAGGGTTTTTCCTTTCATAGCTACTTTGTTTAGGCGAATTATTATGTGTCTGGGAGTTGATTTTCTCGTTCGTTGTCTTGCAGGGGTTCTCTGAATCTCTTGTGTTTGAATATTTTCATCCTTAATGAGATGAGGGAAGTTTTCTTGAATGATTTCATGAAATGTTTGTTCCAGTGTGGCTTCTGTTTCTCTTTCTGCCTCAGGAAGCCCAATTATTCTTAGGTTTGGTCTCTTGAAGTGATCATTCATCTCTTGCAGGTTTTGTTCTGTCTATTTGAGCTTCTTTTCTATTCTTTTGACAGTTTGGGTTAGTTCTGTGTTTTGGTCTTCGAGTTCTGAGATTCTTTTTTCTGCTTGACTGATTCTACTTTCCATGCTTATTAGTCTGCTGTTGATTTCCATCACAGTATTCTTTACTGCTGTCATTTCAGACAAAAGCTCCTTCCTATTTTCTTCTTGTCTCTCCTCAATTTTTTAAATTCTCTCCATTAATGTCTTGATGTCTGGGTTTGTTGCATGTAACCAGTCATTCTGGGGACTCTTCATTGTCTGTGTTCCAGAATCTGTTTTCTCAGTGTCTGATTTCCCAGGGGTCTGTGTAAGACCTATATCCTTCTTTTGGTTTTTCTTCATTTGTGTGGTTTTTTCCCCCCTTTCTACTTTTTCCTTCCCTCCACGTCACCGTCTTCTTTAATTCTGTTATTCAGGAGTAAAGGGATTGGTTTTACTTCTGTTTGTTCAATCTCCTATTCTTTATGTATGTCCCCTTACTTTGTTCTATTCTGAAGTTGCACTGTAGGTTGGAGGTGGTCCTTTTTGCAGTTTTGAGATTTACTTAAGGGGAGAGCTGTGATTCAAAATCTGTCTGCATGTCCTGACAGGCGTGTGGATAATGTGGAACCCACTTCCCACTGCCCTGGAATCTGTCCGTGCAGTGGGGCTGTAGGTTTACTCCCTGAAATAAAATGTGGTTAACAGAGGGGAGAGAATGGAGCAGATAGTGGGTTGAAGAGGGGAGTGGAGAGATAGAGGAGTAAGGGGGGAAACAAACAAGTATGCCAACAAATAGAGAGAGAGGCCTATACTGAAACAGATAAAAACAGTAGACCACAGCTACTGTCGAACCAACTCTCATACATACAAAAATAAAACATATAGTGATGCTAACGTACTAGCTATCCAACCACCTTATTAATGTACTGTTCCTCTATACAAAGACATGGTTTACAGAACGAAGATAAGAGAAGAAAAGGGCAAGGAAAAGAGAAAAAAGGGAATACAGTAGGAATAGAATTAAGTCATTAAACTAATACAATCAATGAAGCACACTCTGAAACATTTCGTTTAAGTCCAATGTCCTTTCAGGTCTGATTTCTAGTTTTCTTTACAAGCTGGTAAATTAGTTTGCAGTTAGGGTCAGTTCCCCTGATCTGCTGTGAAGGACAGTTCAGATTAACCTCGGTTCAGCAGTTTGGTCTATGTCTTTATCAAACTTGTTTCTCCCGTTTCGGTGTTGTTACCTTGAATCGCCAGCAGGTGGTGCGATCTCATCTGCTCGCCCCAGAGGGGGTGGGACCAGACAGGAACATGATGGCTGCCTGCCTCCGAGCAGGCAACCGGAGCCCCACGCCAGGCAGGCAGCACAGTCTCAGACGCAGGATAGGTGGCAGCGATCCCAGCAGATCTTCCCTGAAGTGGTTTGTTGTGGATCTCCTCGGGCTGGGTGATGTGATGTGCTACACCTCCCAGAGGTCACGGTGGCGTCAGTGATAGAGACGGCACTGGCGGTGGGGGGAGGGGCTACAGCGGTGGCAGCGGTGGCGACAGACTGTTTGTAATGCAGTAAAACTGTCCAGTCGTTGCGATGGCAATGACCGAGCTCTGTCTGAAGAGCAGGCGGCGATACTGGGGTTCCCAGCCACCCGGGGTGAGAGTCAGAGACCCACTGCAGATTTCCCTTGCACAGGGCTTCAGACGCCGGGTTGCCGCGTCACCATCTTGCCACGTCTCTAGCTCCGTAGCCAGCTATTTAAGGCAGCTGTCTAGCCAGCTGACTTGCTGGTTGAGTCAGCTAGCTAAGTCACCTGACAACCAGCTGGCTAGCTAGTTAAGTCAGCTGGTTAAGTCAGTTGGCTATTCTGCTGGTTAGTAGGTTAAAAAGTTAGTTAAGTCAGATGGCTAGTCATTGGGCTATCTTCTTATTTCAGATAGCTAAGTGAGCTGGTTAGCTAGGAAGCTAACTATATAAGTCAGCTAGTCATATCAGCTAGTTAGCTAGTTAAATCAGCTAGTTAAGTCAACTTGCAAGCTAGATAGCTATTAAGTAGCTAGAAAGTTAAGCCAGCTAGCTGTGACAGCTGGCAAGCTAGGTAGCTAGCTGGTTAAATCAGCTAGTTAAGTCAGGTTGCTAGCTTGTTAAGTCAGCAAGTTGTCAGCTGCCTAGTCAGCTGCCTAGCTGGGTAGCTAGCTAGTTAAGCTACCTGGCTAGACAGCTAGTTAAACAAACTAGTTAAGTCAGGTCACTATCCACCTGGCTAGTAGCTGGACAGTTATGTCAACCTGCTAGTCAGCTGGCTAGCTAGTTATGTCACCTATTTATGTCAGCTGGCTTGACAGTTGGCTAACTAGGTAAAAAGATAATTATGTCAGCTGTCTAGGCCACTGGCTATCTAGTTAAGTCAGCTGGCTAGCTATTTAGCAAGCTAGTTAATTCAGTTAATTCAGCTGACTAGCAATGAGGCAAGCTATATAAGTCAGCTAGTTAAGTCAGGTGGCTAGCCAGATGACTAGTTAGGCAATGAGATAGTTAACTCAGTTGACTAGCAAGATTGCCAGTGAAATAAGTCAGCTAGTTAATACAGCTGGCTAGTCAGATAGCTAGCTAGGTAGAGACCTAGTTAAGTCAGTTGGCTAGCCAGCTGGCTCACTAGTTAAGTCATCTAATTGAGTAAGCTGGCTAGTGAGGTGGCTAGCTGTTTAAATCAACTAGTTGAGCCAGCTGACTAGCCAGTTGCTATTAAGGTAGCAGGCTAGTTAAGTCAGCTGGCTAGCAAGTGGGATGGCTGGTTAAGTCAGCTAGTTAATTCACTTGGTTTCCCAGCTGACTAGCTAGGTAGCTAGCTAGTTAAGTCAGCTGGCTAGCCAGCAAGCTAGCTGGTAAAGACAGCTATTTAATTCAGATGGCTATCCAGCTGACTAGCTAATTAAGTCAGCTGGCCAGTCAGCAGGCTAGCTGGTTAAGTCAACTAGATAAGTCATCTGGTGAGACAGCTGGCTAGCTAGGTAGCTAGCTAGTTAAGTCAGCTATTTAAGTCAACTGGTTAGCTAGGTAGCTAGCTAGTTGTCATCTAGATACGTCAGCTAGATAGCTAGTTAAGTCAGTTAGTTAAGTAAGCTGGCTAGCCAGCTGGCGACCTAGTTAAGAAACTTAGTTAAGTCAGCACACGGGTCAGTAAGTTAGCTTGTTAGGTAGGTAGTCAATTCAGCTGGCAAGCCAGCATGTTTTGTAGGTAGGTAGCTAATTAAGTCAGCTGACTAGCCATCAGAAAATCTAGTTATGTCAGCTAGGTAAGTAAGCCGGCTATCCAGCTGTGTAGGCAGGTAACTAGCTACTTAATTCTGCTGGCTAGCCCGCTGGCTACTTCATTAAGTAAGCTACTTACATCAGCTGGCTATGCTGCTGGCTTCCTAGGTTGCTAGGCAATCAAATCAACTGGCTACCCAGTTGGCCAGCTAGTTAAGTCAGCTAGTTTAGTCAGCTGGATAGCCAGCTGGCTAGCTCATAAGTCAGTATGTTAATCAGTTTTCTAGCCAGTTGACTATCTGGATAAAAAGCTAGTTACATCAGAACGGTAGGCAGCTGGTTCACTAGTTATTTCAGCTAGTTAAGACTGCTGGCTACCTAGGAAGCTAGCTAGTTAACTCAGCTAGATATGACAGGTAGCTATCTTGCTAAGTCAGCTAGTTAAGTCACCTGGCTAACTGATA
>NW_007240647.1:7623-17986 GCF_000164805.1 Carlito syrichta
CAGCTAGCTAGCTAGTTTAGTCACCTAGTTAAGTCAGCTCGCTTGCAAGCAGGTTAGCTAAGTGGTTAGGTAGTTAAGTCAGCTGACAAGCCAGCGGGCTTTGTAGATAGGTAGCTAGTTATGTGAGCTTGCTAGCATCAGGCGTCTAGTTATGTCAGCTAGATAAGTCAGCTAGCTAGTCACCTGTCTAGCTAAGGAGCTAGCTAGCTAAGTCTGCTGACTAGCCAGCTGACTACATCTTTAAGTCAGCTAGTTAAGTCAGCTGGTTAGCCTGCTGGCTAGGTAAGTAGCTTGGTACTTAAGTCAGTTGGCAAGCCAGTTAGCTAGCTTGTTAATTAAGCTAGTTAAGTCAGCTGTAATGCCAGTATGCTAGCTAGGTAGCTAGCTGATTATGTCAGCTTTCTAGACTGCTGACTAGATAGTTAAATGACCAAGTCAATTCAGCTGACTAGCCAGCTGGCTAGCTAAGTAGCTTGCCAGTTAAGACAGTTCGCAAGACAGCTTGCAAGCAAGATAAGTCACCTAGTTAATTCAGCTGGATAGACAGCTGGCTAATTATGTAGCAAACTAGTTAATTCAACTGGATAAAAAGCAGGCCAGCAAGTTAAAACAGCTAGTTAATGCAGTTGGCTAGCACAGTAGTGAGCTAGTAAAGTCAGTTGGTTAGCCAGTTGGCTAGCTAATTAGGTCAACTAGTTAAGAAAGCTGGCTATTCAGATGGCTAGAGAGCTAGAGGTCTAGTTAAGTCAGCTGGCTAGCAAGCTGCATAACTAGTTAAGACAGCTAGTTTATTCAACCTTGCTGGCCAGCTGTCTAGCACGTTGATCATCTAGTTGATTAATCAACTGGTTAACCAGCTGGCTAGCTAGTTAAGTTACCTCATTAAATCAGTTGCCTAGCCAGCTCACTAGCTAGATAAAATGTTAATTAATTAAAATGGCTAGACAGTTGTCTGGCTAGTTATTTCAGCTAGTAAAGTCAACTAGCTAGCTAGGTAGCCAGGTAGTAATTCAGCTAGTTATGTCCGCTAGCTAGCTAGTTAAGTCAGCTAATTAAGTCAGCTAGCTAGCTAGGATGCTAGCTAGTTATTTCAACTATTAAAGTCAGCTGGTTTGCTAGGTAGCTAGAGAGTTAAGTCAGCTAGTTACATCATCTGGCTAGCTAGCTATGTCAGCTAGTTAAATAAACTGGCTAGCCACCTGCCTAGCTGGGTAGCTAGCTAGTTAAGACAGCTGGCTAGCTAGCTGGCTAGCTAGTTAAGTCACCTAGTTAAATCAGCTCGCTAGCCAGCTACTTAACTAGAAAGCTAGGAAGTTAAGTCAGCTCGCAAGTCAGCGGGATATATAGGTGGCTATCTAGTTAAGTCAGCTCATTACCCAGTTTTCTAACTAGGTAGCTAGGCAGTTATGTAAGCCTGATAGCCTGCAGGCTTGTTAGTTAAGTTACCTACATAAGTCAGCTGGCTAGACAGCTGGCCAGCTGTGTAGCTAGCTAGTTATGTCAACTGTCCAGCTAGCTGGCTAGCTAGTTAAGTAACCTAGTTAAGTCAGCTGGTATACAGCTTACTAGCTATGGAGCTAGCCAGTTATGTCAGCAGTCCAGTCAGCTGGCTACCTAGTTAAGTCACATAGTTAAGTCAGCTGGCTAACCAGCTGGCTAGCTAGGTAGCTTGCTATTTAAGTCAGCTGGCTAGACAGCTGGCTAGCTAGGTAGCTGGATAGTTATGTCAGCAGTCTAGACAGCTGGCTAGCTAGTTAAGTCACCTAGTTAAATCAGTTGGCTATCCAGCTGGCTAGCCGTGAAGCTTGCTAATTAATTCAGTTATCTTGCTAATTAACTAAGCAATCACTTAGTTTAGTCAGCTGGATAGCCAGATGACTAACTATATAGCAAGCAAGTTAATTCAGCTGACAAGCAAGCAGGTCTGCTATTTATATCAGCTAGTTAAGTCAGTTGGCTAGCCAGTTGGCTAGCTAAGTAGCGAGCTAGATATTTCAGTTGGCTATCCAGCTTGCTAGGTAATTAAATTAGCTAGTTAAGTGAGCAGGCTAGCCAGCTAGCTAGCTATGTAGAGACCTTTTTATATCAGCTGGCTAGTCTTCTGACTAACTATTTGTCAGCTAGTTGAGTCAGCTGGTTAGCCAGTTGGCTAGCAGATTAAGTCAATTAGGTAATTCAGCGGCTTTCCCACCTGGCTAGCTAGGTAGCAAGCTAGTTATGCCAGCTGGCTAGCCAGCTGGCTAGAAAGCTAAGTCAGCTAGTCAATTCAGCTGGCTTCCAAGCTAGTTAGTTAGGTAGCTAACTAGTTAAGTCACCTGGCTAGCCAACTGGCTAGCTGGTTAAGTCAACATGTTAATTCAGCTGGCCAGCCAGCACTCTAGATACTTAAGTCAGCTAGTCAGCTGGTCAGCCAGCTGGCTAGCAGGATAATTAAGCTGGTTAAGTCAGCTGCCCTGCTAGCTAGCTAGCTAGGCAGTTATCTAGTTAACTCAGCTAGTTAAGTCATCTGGCTAACTAGGTAGCTAGCTAGTTAAGTCATTTAGATAAGTCAGCTCTCCAGCCAGCTGCAAAGCAGGGTAGTTAGCTAGTTAAATCAGCTGGCAAGCCAGTTGACTAGCTAGTTAAGTCACGCAGTTAAGTCAGCTCACTGGCCAGCATGTTAGCTAGGTAGTAAGGTAGTTAACTCAGCTGGGAAGCCAGCAGGGATGTAGGTATGTATTTAGTTAAGTGACCTGGCTAGCCATGAGGCTATCTTGTTATGTCACCTAGTTAAGTCACCTGAGTTTCCAGCTGTCTATCTAGGTAACTAGCTAGTTAAATATGTTGGATAGACAGCTGGCTACTTCGTTAAATCAGCGAGTTATGTCAGCTGGCTACACTGCTGTCTAGCTAGGTAGCTAGCCAATTAAGTCAGCTGTCTAGCCATCTGGCAAGCTAGTTAAGTCAGCTAGTTTAGTCAGCTGGCTAACCAGTTGTCTATCTAGTTAAGTCAGCTCATTAAGTCAGTTGTCTAGATAGCTGGTTAGCTATTAAAAAGCTAATTACGTCAAATGTGTAGACAGCTGGTCACTACTTATTTCAGCTAGTTAAATGTGCTGGATAGCGATGTAGCTAGTTAATTCAGCTAGATATGTCAGCTTGCTAACTGTCAGCTAGCTATATGATAGCTAGCTAGGGAACTAGCTAATTAATGCAGCAAGTTAAGTCAGCTGACTAAGTATATGCCTAGCTAGTTAAGCCAGCTAGTTAGGTAAGTTGGCTAGCTAGTTAAGTCACCTACTAAAGTCAACTCGCTGGCCAGCAGGTTACCTAGGTAGTTAGATAGTTAGGTCTGCTGGCAAACCATTGGGCTATGTATGTAGGTAACTAGTTAATTCAGCTGGCTAGCAATCAGGCGTCTAGTTATGTCAGCTAGTTAAGTGCTAGTTAAGTCAGCAGGCTATCCAGCTGTCTATCTAGGTAGCTAGCTAGTTAAGTCTCCTGGTTAGCCACCTGGCTACTCTTAATTCAGCTAGTTTAGTCAGCTGTCTAGCCTGATGACTAGCTACATAGCTAGGCAATTAAGACAGCTGGCTAGCTAGTTAAGTCACCTTGTTAAGTCAGCCTACTAGACATCTTTCCAGCTTGGTAGCTATCTAGTTATGTCAACTGTATAGCCATCTGACTAGATAGTTGTCATCTAGATACGTCAGTTGACTAACCCACTGGCTAGCTATATAGCTTGCTATTTAAGTCAACAAGCTAGACAGCTGGCTAGTTAGATAAGTCACCTAGTTAATTCTGCTGGATAGCCAGCTGGTTAGTTTTGCAGCAAGCTACTTAATTCAACTGGCTAGAAAGCAGGTCAGCTAATTAAGAAAGCTAGTTAACTCAGCTGGCTAGCCAGTAGGCTAGCTAGGTAGTGTCCTAGTTAAGTCAGTTGGTTGGACAGAGGACTAGCTACTTAAGTCAGCCAGTTAAGAAGGCTGGCTATTCAGATGGCTAGAGAGCTAGAGAGCTACTTAAGTCAGCTGGTTAGCCAGCTGGATAACTAGTTAAGACACCTAGTTTAGTCACCTGGCTGGCCACTGCCTAGCACGTTAATCAACCTGTTGATTAATCAGCTGGCTAACCAGCTGTCTATCTAGTTGTTACCTCATTAAGTCAGTTGGCTAACCAACTCGCTAGATAGCTAAAAAAACTAGTTAATTCAGATGGCTAGAGAGTTGTCTGACTAGTTATTTCAGCTAGTAAGGTAAACTGGGTAGCTAGGTAGCCAACTAGTTAAGTCAGCTAGTTATGTTAGCTAGCGAGCTAGTTAAGTCAACTCGTTAAGTCAGCTAGCTAGTTATTTCAGCTAGTAAAGTCAGCTGTTTTGCTAGGTACCTAGATACATAGGTCAGCTAGTTACGTCAGCTGGCTAGCTAGCTAAGTCAGCTAGTTAAGTCAGCTGGCTACCCACCTGCCTAGCTGTGTAGATACCTAGCAAAGTCAGCTGGATAGCTAGCTGGCTTGCTAGTTGTCACCTAGTTAAGTAAGTTCACCAGCCAACTAGTTAGCTAGAAAGCTAGGTAGTTAAGTCAGCTGGCAAGCCAGAAAGATATGTAGGTAGCTAATTAGTTAAGTCAGTTGGCTATCCAGCTGGTTAACTAGGTAGCTATGCAGTTATGCAAGCCAGCTAGCAAGATGGCTAGTTAGTTAAATAATCTAGTTAAGTCAGCTAGCTAGACAGCTGGCTAGCTGTGTAGCTAGTTAGTTATATCAGCTGTCAAGCCAGCTGGCTAGCTAGTTAAGTAACTTACTTAAGTCAGTTTGCTATACAGCTTACTAGCTAGGTAGCTAACTAATTATGTCAACTGTCCAGCAATCTGGCTAGTTAGTTAAGTCACATAGTTAAGTCAGTTGGCTAGCCAGCTGACTAGCTAGGCAGCTTGCTATTTAAGTCTGTTGGCTAGACAGCTGGTTATATAGTTAAGTCACGTAGTTAAGTCAGCTGTCTAGCCAGCTGCCTAGCTATATAGCAAGCTAATACATACAGTTGACTAGCAAGCAAGCCAGATATTTAAGTGAGCTAGTTAAGTCAGCTGGCTTGCCAGCTGGCTAGCTAGGTAGCAAACTAGTTGTCAGTTGGCTAGATAGTTGGCTAGCTATTTAAGTCAGCTAGTTAATTCATCTGGCTTCCCAGTTGGCTAGCTCGGTATCTAGCTTGTTAAGTCAGCTGGCAAGCCACCAGGCTAGCTAGTGTTGTCAGCTAGTTATATCAGCTCGCTTGCCAGCTGTCTAAATTATTATGTCAGCTAGTTGAATCAGCTGGCTAACCAGCTGGCTACCTGATTAAGTCAGCTAATCAATTCAAGTGGCTAGCCAACTGGCTAGCTAGGTAACTTGCAACTTTAGTCAGCTTACTAGCCAGCTGGCTACCTGGTTAAATCAGCTAGTTAAGTCAGCTGGCTAACCACCTGTCTAGTTAGGTAGCTAGCTAATTAAGTCAGTTGTCTAGCGGGCTGGCTACCTAGTTAAGTCAGCAAGTTAAGTGAACTGGCTAGACAACCTGCAGGTTACTTGGCTAGTTAGTTAAGGCAGCTGGCTAGCCGAATGGCTATCTAGTTAAGTCTGTTACTTAAGTCAGCTAGTTAGCCGTCTGGCTAGCTAGGTGGCTGGCAAGTTAAGCTGGTTGATTAGCAGGCTTGTTAGGTAGGTGGCTAGCTAGTTCAGCCCGCTGGCTATCTAGGCAGACAAGCAGGGTGCCTGGCTAGTTAAGTTGACTGGCTATCCAACTCTCTAGCCAGCAGGTTGTCTAATTAAGCCAGCTGGCTAGCCAGCTGGCCAGCCCGCTAACTGGCTAGCTGTCTCCCTAGCCAGCTAGTCAGCTAGGTAGTTAGCTAGTTAAGCCAGATGGCTAGCAGTTTAATCAAAAATTTGGCTAGCTAGTTAAGTCAGTTGGCTTGCCTGATATCCAGCCAACTTGCTAGTCAGCTACTTAAGTCAGCTAGCAATCCAGCTAGCTAGTTCAGTCAGATAGCAAGTCAGCTACCTATTCAGCTAGCTAGTTAAGTCATCTAGCTATTCACCTTGCTAGTCAGCTAGGTAGCTATTAAACTAGATAGCTATGTCAGCTACCCAGCTAACTAGCCAGTTAGCTAGCTAATTAAGTCAGCTAGCTAGACAGTTAGATAGCTTCTTTGGTATCAAGTTATGTCAGCTAGATAGCCAGCTAGCTAGTCAGCTAGCTAGTTAAATCAGATAGCAAATCAGCTAGCTGCGTAGCTATCTAGTTGGCTAGAAACTCAACTAGCTGGTCATCTAACTAGCAGGATCACTCAATTTCCTTCAGGTCAACTATCTAGTCGTCCCCCTTGCCTGCCAACCTGTCAGCAAAGTAGTCAGCTCACTCACCAGCCAACAGGCCAACTAACTTGTCGGCTCTCTCACAGGCCAATAGGTTACTAAGCTAATTGGCTTGCTCTCCAGCCGACTAGTTAAGTCATCTCACCAGTCAGCTTGCACACCAGCTGAACATTTAAGGCACCTCGCCTGTTGCTTCACTTGTCAGTCGACTAGTGAAGTAGGCTCACTGTTCAGCTCCCTGGTCGGCCAACTAGTTAAGTCCTCTGAGCAGTCGGCTCACTCGCCAGTCGACTAAAGTCAGCTGACCAGTCATTTCACTCACCAGTCAATATGATTGATAAGTTAAGTCAGCTGATGAATCGGCTCACTCACCAGGTGACTAGTTATGTCAGCTGACCTGTGAGATCAATTGCTGGACAATGAGTTAAATTAGCTCACCTTTTGGCTCACTCGCCAGCCGACTAGTTAAATCACATAACCAGTCAGCCACCTAGCTGGCCAACTAGTTGTCAGCTAACCAATTCGTCGAATGGTAGGTCAATTTGTCAGTTGACAAGTTAGCTCAGCTAACTAGTCGTGGACAAGTTAGGCCATCTAAATAATCGGCCTACTAATCAGCCAACTAGTTAGGTCAGCACACCAGTCATCCAACTAGTTAACAGAGCTGACTAGTGGGCCAACTCGTCAGTCAACTATCTAACCCAGTTAACTAGTTAGCTGACTATCTGGCCAACTTGTTAAGGCAGCTAAAATGTTGATTGTGTAGTCAGCCAACGTGTTAAAACATCTAGCTATTCTGCCAACTCACCAACCAAAAAGTTGTCACCTAACTAACCCGTTAAACAACTAGTTAAGTCACTAGTTAACTAGTTTCCCAACTAGTTAACACAGGTAGCTAACTCATTAATCAACTCATTAAGTGAGTTAGCTATGTCATTAACCAGCAATTTAAGTCAGCTAGCCAGGTCAGCTAACTAACCAGCTAACTAGTTACATCAGCTAGCCATGTCAACTACCTCACTAGTTAGCTAAATATATAAGTCAGCAACTTAAGTCTGCTACCTAACTAATTAGTTAATTAGTTGTAAGCTACTTATTCAGCTAGTTAAATAGTTAGCTAACTATTTAATGCAGTTTTTTAAGTCAACGAGATAACTAGTTAAGTCGGCCAATTAAGTCAGCTACCTAAGTAGTTAAGTCACCTACCTAATTCAGCTAGTTAAGTCAGATTTCTAATTAAGTCAGCTGGTTAAGACAGCTAGCTAGCAAGTTAGCTAATGGTTTAAGACAGCAGGTTGAGTCAGGTAGTTAGTTAGTTAGTTCACTGGTTAAGTCAGCTGTTTGAGTCATCTAACTAGTTAGTAAGCAAACAGGTTGGGTCAGCTGATTGAGTAGGTTAGCTAACTAGTTAGCTAGCGAGTTAAGTCAACTGCATGAGTCAGCTAGCTAGCTAGATAGCTAACGTGCATCTATCCAGCTGTTAAGTCAGTTGCTTGAGCCACCTAAGAAGCTCGTTAGCTAAGGAATTAAGTCAGATGATTAAGTCAGCTAGCTAACACTTTGGATAACGTGCAAGCTAAGTAGTTAGCTAGCTGGTTAAGTAAGATAGCCAGCTACACAGCAAACTCTTTAAGTTAGCTTGTTAATTAGGTAGCTAGCTAGTTAGTTAACTGTTTAAATCAGCTGGTAGCTAGGTAGCTAGCTGCTTAGCCAACTATTAAATCACCTATCTTGCTAGTTAGCTAACTAGTTGACTTAGTTAATTAAATCAGCTGGCTGGCCAACTGTCTAGCTACATAGCTAGGTAGTTAAGTCAGTTGGCTAACCACCTGGCTAGCTGGTTAATTCAGCTAGATAAGAGAGCTGGCTAGCCAACTGGAAAGTTAGGTAGTTAGCTAATTAAGTAGCTAGAGAGATACCTGGCTAGATTGTGATGTCTTCGAGTTAAGTAAGCTGGTTAGCCAACTGGCTAGCTGGTTAAGTCACCTAGTTTAGTCAGCTGTCTAACCAGCTGGCTAGGTAGGTAGCTAGCTAGATAATCCATCTTGCTAGCCAGCAGGCTAGCTGTTCAAGTGAGCTAGTTAAGTCAGCAGGCTAGCCTGCTGTCTAGGTAGGTAGCTAGATAGTTAAGTGAGCTGGCTAGACAGATAGCTAGCTTAAGTCAACTAGGTAAGTCAGCTGGCTAGTCAGCTCGCTAGATAGGCAGCCAGCTAGTTAAGTCAACTGGCTAGCCAGCTTACTAGCTGATTAACTCAGCTAATTAAGTCAGCAGGAAACCAACTGGCTAGCTATTTAAGTAGCTCATTAAGCCAGTTGGCTATCCAGCTCGTTAGTTAGTTAAAAACTAGTTAAGTCAGATGGCTATTTTTATTCTAGCTAGTAATATCAGCTAGTTAAGTCAGCTGGCTTGCTAGAAAGCTAGCTATATAAGTCAGGTAGGTATGTCAGCTAGCTAGCTAGCTAATTCAGCTAGTTAAGTCAGCTGGCTTTGTAGATAGCTAGCTAGGTAGCTAGCTATTTAAGCCAGCTAGTTAAGACAGTTGTCAAGTTAGGTAGCTAGCTGGTTAAGGCAGCCAGTGACGTCAGCTTTCTAGTTAGTTAAGTAAGTGAGTTAAGTCAGCAGGCTAGCCAGCTGCCTAGCTGGTGAGCTAGTTATTTAAGTCAGCTGGCTAGCCAGTTAGCTAGCTAGTTAAGTAACCTAGTTAAGTCTGATCTCTATCCAGCTGGTTAGGTAGGCAGCTAGGTAGTTACATCAGCTGGCAAACCAGGGGCTATGTAGTTAGCTAGCTAGTTAATTCAGCTGGCTGTGCATCTATCTAGTGAGGTAGCTAGGCAGTTAGTTCAGCCTGCTAGGCAGCTGGCTTGTTGTGTAAGTCACCTAGTTAAGTCAGCTGGCTAGAAACCTGGCTAGCTAGGTAGCTATATAGTTGTCAGTTGTCTAGCCCGCTGGCTAGCTAGTTAAGCCACCTTGTTAAGTCAGCCTTATATCCAGCTGTCCAGCTATGTAGATTGCCACTTAAATCAGCTGTCTTGTAAGCTGGCTAGCTAGTTAAGTCACCTATTAAAGTCAGCCAGCTAGCCCGCTGGCTAATTATATAGTAAGCTATTTAATTCAGCTGTCTAGCAAGCAGGCTAGCTATTTAAGTTAGTTAGTTAAGTCAGCTGGCTAGCCAGCTGGCTAGCTAGGTAGCTAGCTGGTTAATTCAGCTAGTTAATTCAGCTTGTTTGCTGGTTAAGTCAGTGAGTTAACTCAGCTGGTCAACCAGCTGCCAAGTTGTATAGCTGCCTAATTACATCAACTGGCTAGCCAGTTAGCTAGCTAGTTAAGTAACCTTGCTAAGTCAGCTCACTAACAAGCTGACTTGGTAGTTATCTAGGCAGTTAAGTCAGCCTGCTAGACAGCTGACTACTTGATTAAGTAAACTAGTTAGGTCAGATGGCTATCCAGCTGGCTGGCTAGGTAGTAAGCCATTTAAGTCAGCAGGCTAACCACCTGGC
Organism: Carlito syrichta; assembly: GCF_000164805.1. NCBI lineage: Eukaryota > Metazoa > Chordata > Mammalia > Primates > Tarsiidae > Carlito > Carlito syrichta. The sequence continues at coordinate 17,449 of NW_007240647.1, forward strand.
TACCTAGTTAAGGCAGCTAGATAAATCAGCTGGTTTCCCAGGTGGCTGCTAGGTAACTAGATAGTTAAGTCAGTTAGCTAGTTAGATGGCTAGCTGGTTAAGTCAGTTCGTTAATTCAGCTGGACATCCAGCTTGCTAGCTAATTAAGTCAGATAGTTAAGTCGGTTGACCAGCCAGCTGTTAAATCAGTACATTAATCAGCTAGCTAATCAGCTGGAGAACTAGGTAGCCATCTTGTTAAATCAGCTAGTTAAGTCAGCTGGCTAGCTGGTTAAGTCAGTAATTAAATCAACTGGCTAGCCAGCTGCCTATGATGGTAATTGTCTAGTTAAGTCAGCTGGCTAGCCAGCTGGCTAGCTATTTATGTAACCCAGTTAAGTCAGCTCGGTGGCCAAGTGGTTAGCTAGATAGTTAGGTAGTTAAGTCATCTGGCAAGCTAGCAGGCTATGTAGGTAGGTAGCTAGTTAAGTCAGTTGGCTAGCAATTAGGCTTTCTAGTTATAAGAGCTAGTTAAGTCAGCTGGCTATCCAGCTGTCTA
>NW_007240648.1:0-6939 GCF_000164805.1 Carlito syrichta
TTAATTCAGCTAGTTTAGTCAGCTGTCTAGCCAGCAGGCTATGTAGGTAGCTAGCTAGATAAGCCAGAATGCTAGCCAGCAGGCTAGCTGTTCAAGTCAGCTAGGTAAGTCAGCAGGCTAGCCTGCTGGCTAGGTAGTTAGCTAGCTAGTGCTAGCTAGTTAAGTGAGCTGGCTAGCCAGCTTGCTAGCTTAAGTCAGCTAGGTAAGTCAGTTGGATAGTCAGCTTGCTAGATAGGCAGTCAGCTATTTAATTCAGCTGGCTACCCAGCTGATTAGCTGGTTAACTCAGCTAATTAACTCAGCTGGAAATCAGCTGGCTAGCTATTTAAGTCAGCTTGTGAAGACAGTTGGCTATACAACTAGTTAGTTACTTAAAAAGCTAGTTAAGTCAGATGGCTATCCATCATGTTCACTCGTTATATTAGCTCGTTAAGTCAGCTGGCTAGCTAGAGACTAGATATATAAGTCAATTAGTTAAGTCAGCTAGCAAGCTAGTTAAGTCAGCTAGTTAAGTCAGTTGGCTAGGTAGATAGCTAACTAGGTAGCTTGTTAGTTAAGCCAGCTAGTTAAGACAGCTGGCTAGCTAGGTAGCTATCTGGTTAAGTCAGTCAGTAAAGTCAGCTTTTTAGCTAGCTAAGCCAGTGAGCTAAGTCAGAAGGCTAGTCAGCTGCCTAGCTGGGTAGCTAGCTATTTAAATCAGCTGGCTAGCCAGTTAGCTAGCTAGTTAAGTAACCTAGTTAAATCAACTCACTAGCCAGCTGGTTAGGTAGGTAAGCTAGGTAGTTAAGTCAGCTGGCAAGCCATCAGTCTATGTAGTTAGCAAACTAGTTAATTCAGCTGGCTGCCCATCTGTCTAGCTAGGTAGCTAGGCAGTTAGGTCAGCCTGCTAGCCAGCTGGCTAGCTACGTAAGTCACCTAGTTAAGTCAGCTGGCTAGACACCTGGCTAGCTAGGTAGCTAGATAGTTGTCAGCTGTCTTGTCTGCTGGCTAGCTAGTTAAGTCACCAAGTTAAGTCAGCAGGATATCCAGCTGTCTAGCTCGGTAGCTTTCTACTAAAATCACCTGTCTAGTAAGCTGGCTAGCTAGTCAAGTCACCTATTAAAGTCAGCTAGCTAACCAGCAGGCTAGCTATATAACAAGCTAAGTAATTCAGTTCTCTAGCAAGCCGGCTACCTATTTAAATCAGCCCGTTAAGCCAACTGGCTAGCCAGCTGACTAGTTAGGTTGTGAGCTTGTTAAGTCATTTGGTTAGCCAGATGTCTAGCTAATTAAGTCATCTAGATAAGTCTGCTTACTAGTCAGCTAGCTAGCTATGTTGAGAACTAGTTGAGTCAGCTGGGTAGCCAGCTGGCTAACTAGTTAAGTCAGTTAGTTTTGCCAGCTTGCTAGCTGCTTAAGTCAACAAGTTAAGTCAGTTGGCTAGCCAGTTGGATAGATAATTACCAAACTAGTTATGTCTGCTGGCTACCCAGCTGGCTAGCTTTTAAGTCAGCTACCTTAACTAATCTGACTTTCCAGCTCGCTAGGTAGGTAACTAGCTAGTTAATTCAGCTGGATAACCAGCTGGCTAGATGGTTAATTCAGCCTGGTAATTCAGCTGGACGGCCAGCTGGCTAGTTAGTTAAATCTAATAGATATGTCAGCTGACTAGCTAGCTGAGTCAGTTAGTTAAGTCAGCTGTCTAGCCTGCTGCCTCTCTGGGTAGCTGACTAGTTAAGTCAGCTGATCTATCAAGCTGACTAGCTAGTTAAATCACCTAGTCATGTCAGCTTGCTAGTCAGCTGCTTAGCTAGGTACCTAGGTATTTAATACAGCGGGCAATCCAGTGGTGTACATCAGTAGCTAGTTAGTCAAGTCATCTGGCTATCCATCTGGCTAGCTAGAGATGTTAGCTAGTTAAGTCAGCTGGCTAGCCAGCTGGCTAACTAGTTATGTCAGCTAGTTGAGTCAGCTTGGTAGCCAGCTGGCTACCTGGATAACTGAGCTAGTTAATTCAAGTGGTAAGCCAACTGGTTACCTAGATATCTACACAGATAATTTACCTGGCTAACTAGCTGTCTAGCTGGTTAAATCAGTTCGTTATGTCAGCTGGCTAGACACCTGTTTAGGTAGGAAGCTAGCAAATTAAGTCCTGGCTAGCCTGCTGATGAGCTAGTTAAGTCAGCGAATTAAGTGAGCTGGCTAGCTGACTGGCTAGCTAGGTGGCTAGCTAGTTAACCAAGCTGGCTAGTCGAACGACTATCAAATTAACACAGCTCGTTAAGTCAGCTGGTTAGCCAGCTGGCTATCTTGGTGGCTGCCATGTTCAGAGGGCTGGTTAGAAGGCTGGTCAGTTAGGTGACCAGATAATTAAACTGACTCACTAGGCAGCTGAACACCAGGGTCGCTGGCTTGTTAAGCCAGCTTTCTATCACACTGTCCAGCCAGAGGGCTGGCTATTTAAGCCAGCTGGCTAGTCAGGTGACCAGTCTGCTAGCTAGCTAGCCAGGCTGCCTAGTCAGCTAGCCAACCAAGTAGCTAGCTAATTAAGCAAGCTGGCTTGCCATCTAGCCAAACATGAAGCTAGCTAATTAAGTCAGCTGGCTAGCCAGTTAGCCAGTCAACTAGCTACTCAGCTAGTTAAGTTAGCTATCTAGCCAGCAGATAGTTAAGTCAGCTAGCACGTCAGCTATTTATTCAGCTAGCTAAGTCAGCTAGCTAGTCAGGTTGCTTGTCAAATAGCTAGTTATGTCAACTAGTTAGTCAGCTAGCTAGTCAGCTAGATAATTAAGTCAGCTAGCCAGCTAACTAGCCAGTTAGCTTACTACTTGTCACCTTGCTAGATAACTAGAAAGCTAGTTTGCTAGCAAGTTATATCAGCTAGATAGCCAGCTAGCTAGGCAGCTAGCTAGTTAAGTCAGCTAGCATACCAGCTAGTTAGTTTGCTAACTAGTCGGCTAGCAACTTAGCTAGCTGATCAGTTAACTTGTTGGCAAGCTAGCTTTCCATCAGGTCAGCCAAATATTCAGCTTGCTCGCCTGCCAACCTGTAAGCAAACTAGTCAGCTCCATTGACAGCCAACAGGTCAACTAACTTGTTGACTTGCTCACAGACCAACAACTCAGGGAACTAGTCGGCTTGCTAGCCAGTCAAGTAGTTAAGACAGCTCAAAGGTTGGCTCACTCACTGGTTGAATATTTGAGGCAGCTCAGGCATCAGCTCACTTGCCAGCCAACTAGTTAAGTCGGCTCTCTGTTTGGCTCACTCACCAGCCTACTAGTTAAGTCTGACCAGTTGGCTCACTCTCCAGCCAACTAAATTAAGCTGACCAGTTATCTCACACACCAGCAGACTAGTTAAGTCAGCTGACCAGTTGACTCACCTATCGGCCAACTAGTGAAGCCAGTTGACCAATCATCTCACTCGCTGGTGAGCTAGTTAATTCAGCTGACAATTTGACTCACTCGCTGGTCGACTAGCTAAGTCAGCTAAGCTGTCGGCTCAGTCACCAGCTGACTAGTTGTCAGCTAACCATTCAGACTACTAGCCGTCCACCTAGTTAAGTTAGCTAACCCATCTGCCGACTATTGGACCAACTTGTCAGTCGACAATTTAAGTCAGCTAACTAGTCAGCTGACTAGTTTGGTCAGCTAACAAGTCATCTAACTAATCGGACGACTAGTTCGGTCAACAAACTAGTCAGCCTACTAGTTCACCAGGCTAAATCGTGGGTCACTTGTCAGTCAACTAGTTAACTCAGCTAAATAGTCGGCCTACTATTCGGCCAACATTTTATGCCAGCAAACAAGTCTGCTGAGTAGTCAGTCAATATATTAAACCAGCTAACTAGTCTGCCGATTGTCACCCAACAAGTTAAGTCACCTAGTTAACTCATTAACCAATAAGTTAAGTCACCTAGTTATCTCGTTTACCAATTACTTAAAACAGTTAGGTAACTCATTAACCAACTTGTTAAATCAGCTAGCCATCTCGTTAGCCAACTATTTAAGTCAGTTAGCTAAGCCAGCTAGGTAACCAGCTAGTTAGCTAAGTCAGCTGCTGAATCAGCTAGCTCAGTTGTTAACTAACTATTTAAGTCAGCTACTTAAGTCTGCTTGCTGACAGCTAGCTAATCAATTAAATCAACTACTTATTCAGCTAATTAAATAGTTAGCTAACTATTTAATTCATGTATTTAAGATAACTAGCTAACTAGTTAAGTCTACATGTTAATTTAGTTAGTTAAGACAATTTTCTAATTTCATCAGCTGGTTAAGACAGCTATCTAGCTAGTTAACTAACGGGTAAAGTTAGCAGGTTGAGTCAGGTAGTGAGCAAGTTAACTAACACAATAAGTCAGCTGGTTGTGTCAGCTAGCTAGCAAGTAAGGATACGGGTTGATTCAGCTGGTTGAGTAGGCTAGCTAGCTAGTTAGTTAATGAGTTATGTCAGCTGGATGAATCAGCTAGCTACCTAGATATCTAACGATTTAAGTCAGCTGGTTGTGTCAGCTAGCGAGCTCATTAGTTACCAAGATAAGTAAGATAATAAGTCACCTAACAAGCACGTTAGATAATGAGTAAGCTAACTAGTAAGATAGCTGGTCACAACAGCTAGCTAGCTGCCAGCTAACTATTTATGTCAGCTGGCTAACTATGCAGCTAACTAGTAGCTAACTACTAAAGTCAGCTGGCTAGCTAGGTAGCAAGCTAGTTAAGTCAGTTGGCTAACCAGCTGGCTAGTTGGTTAATTCAACTAGTTAAGAGAGCTGGCAAGCCAGTTGAAAAGGTATGTAGCTAGCTAGGTAAGACAGCTAGACAGCTACCTGGCTAGCTAGTGATGTCAGTGAGTTAAGACAGCTGGGTAGCCAACTGTCTAGCTGGTTAAGTCAGCTAGTTTAGCCAGCTGTCTAGCCAGCTGGCTATTTAGTTAGCTAGATAAGTCAGCTTGCTAACCAGCAGGCTAGCGGTTCAAGTCAGTTTGTTAAGTCAGCTGGTTAGCATGCTGGCAAGGTAGGTAGTTAGTTAGTTAAATGAGCTGGTTACCCAGCTTTCTAGCTTAAGTCATCTAGGTAAGTCAGCTGGCTAGATAGGGAGCCAGCTAGTTAAGTCAGTTGGCTAGGCAGCTGACTAGCTGTTTAAGTCAGCAAGTTAAGTCAGCTGGTAACCAGCTGGCTTTCTAGTTAATACAGCTCATTAAGTCAGTTGTCTATCCAGCTGATTAACTAGTTAAAAAGCTAGTCAAGTCACATGGCTATCCATCTGGCTAGCTAGTCACTTCAGCTAGTTAAAACAGCTGGCTAGCTTGGAAGCTAGTTATATAAGTCAGCTAGTTATGTCAGCAGGCTAGCTTGTTAAGTCAGCTAGTTAAGTTAGCTGGCTAGCTAGATAGCAAGATACATAGCTAGTTAGTTGAGCCAGCTAGTTAAGCCAGCTGGCTGGCTAGGTAGCTAGCTGGTTAATTCAGCTAGCTAATTCAGCTTGCTTGCTAGTTAAATCAGTGAGTTAACTTAGCTGTCTAGCCCGTTGCCAAGCTGTATAGTTGGGTAATTATGTCAACTGGCTACCCAGTTAGCTAGCGAGTTAAGTAACCTTGTTAAATCAGCTCACTAACAAGCTGGATAGCTAGGTAGCTAGGTAGTTAAGTCAGTTGACAAGACAGCAGGCTATGTAGGGTAGTTAGCTAGTTAACTCAGTTGGCTATCCAACTTACTAGCTAGTTAGTTAGGCAGTTAAATCAGCTTGGTAGACACCTGGCTACCTGATTAAGTCAACTAGTTAAGTCAGATGACTAGCCAGCTCGCTGGCTAGATCGTAAGCTAGTTAAGTCAGGTGGCTACCCAGCTGGCTACCTAGTTAAGTCAGTTAGATAATTCAGCTGGCTTCTCAGCTGACTGGCTAGTTAACTAGATAGTTAAATCAGCTAGCTAGTTAGCTGGCTCACTGGTTATCTCAGTTCGTTAATTCAGCTGGCCATACAGCTGGCTAGCTAGTTAAGTCAGATAGTTAAGTCAACTGACCAGCCAGCTGGCTACCTAGGTAGCTAGCTAGTTAAATCAGCTAGTTAACACAGCTGGAGAACTATGTAGCCAGCTTGTTATGTCAGCTGGTTAGCTGGTTACATCAGTTTGTTAAATCAGCTGGCCAGCCAGTTGCCTATGATGGTAGCTATCTAGTTAAGTCATCTGGCTAGTCAGCTGGCTAGCTAGTTAAGTCTCCTAATTAAGTCAACTCGGTGGCCAGCTGGTTAGCTAAATAGGTAGTTAAGTCATCTGGAAAGCCAGCGGACTATGTAGGTAGGTAGCTAGTTAAGTCAGTTGGCTAGCAATTAGGCTTTCTAGTTATAAGAGCTAGTTAAGTCAGCTGGCTATCTAGCTGTCTAACTAGATAGAGAACTAGTTAAGTTTGATGGCTAGCCTGCTGACTACTTCATTAAGTCAGCTATTTAAGTCAGCTGGCTAGGCTGATGGCTAGTTAGGTAGCTAGGAAATTAAGTCAGCTGGATCTTCAGGTTGCCAGCTAGTTAAGTCAGCTAGTTTACTCAGCTGGCTAGCCAGTTGGGTAGCTAGTTAAATCAGCACGTTAATTAGTTGTCAAGCCAGCTGGATAGCTAGTTAAAAAGCTAGTTAAGTTAGATGGGCAATCATTTGACTCGCTAGATATTTCAGCTAATTAAGTCAGCTGGCTTGCTAGGAAGCTAGCTAGTTAAGTCAGCTAGATATGTCAGTGAGGTAGCTAGTTAAGTCAGCTAGTTAAACCAACTAGCTATATGACAGCTGGCTAGGTAACTAGCTAGTAAAATCAGCTAGTTATGTCAGCTGGCTAGGTAGGTAGCTGACTAGTTAACTCAGTTAGTTAGGTCAGCAGCAGAGCTAGTTAAGTCAGTTAGTTAAGTCAGCTTGCTAGCCAGCTGCCTAGCAGGATAGCTAGCTAGATAAATCTACTGGCTAGCCAACTGGCT
>NW_007240649.1:0-838 GCF_000164805.1 Carlito syrichta
ATTGACACCTAACAAGCCACCTAAAGAAGCTGGAAAAGCAAGACCACAAAAACCCTAATTTCAGCAGAAGAATCCAGATCACCAAAATAAAAGCCCAAATCCAGGACATAGAAGACAAAAAGATAATACAAAAAATCAATGAAACAAAAAGCTGGTTCTTCGAAAGGGTAAACAAGATTGATGGTCCCCTAGCTAGACTGACCAAGAAAAAACGAGAAAAAAACCAAATAAGCATAATCAGAAACACAAAAGATGAAGTCACATCTGACCCTGAAGAAATACAAAAGATCATTAGAGACTACTACGTACACTTGTATGGAAACAAACTTGAAAACCAGAAGGAAATGGAAGACTTTCTGACATCACACAACCTACCTAGGTTGGAACAAGAAGAAATTGAGACCCTAAATAGACCAATAACAATCAAGGAAATCGACCACGTAATAAGAAAACTTCCTACAAAAAAAAGCCCTGGTCCAGATGGCTTTCCAGCAGAATTCTACAAGACATTCAAGGAGGAGCTGATACCAATCCTACTGAAGGTATTCCAGGCGATTGAAAAAGATGGAACTCTCCCCAAATCATTTTACGAAGCCAACATCACATTGATACCCAAACCAGGTAAAGATCCAACAAAGAAAGAGAACTACAGGCCAATATCTTTGATGAACATAGATGCTAAAATTCTCAACAAGATCCTAGCAAACCGGATTCAGCAATACATCTCAAAAATCATCCATCATGACCAAGTAGGCTTCATTCCTGGCATGCAAGACTGGTTCACATTCGTAAAACCATAAATGTAATTAAATACATCAACAGATGTCAAACAAAAACC
>NW_007240650.1:0-1347 GCF_000164805.1 Carlito syrichta
GGAAGACAATAACTCAATAAGAACTCCATGATAGGGATGAACTCTCACATTTCAATAATTAGTCTGAATGTGAATGGACTAAACGCACCACTGAAAAGACATAGAATGACAAAATGGATAAAATATCACCAGGCAACAATATACTGCTTTCAAGAGACCCATCTCACTAGAAAGGACATACACAGACTCAAAGTAAGAGGATGGGAAACAAATTTTCAGGCGAATGGAACACAAAAGAAAGGAGGAGTCGCGATCCTAATTTCAGACAAAATACCATTTAAGCTATCAAAAATTAAAAAAGATACAGAGGGCCACTACATAATGATAAAAGGTTCACTCCATCAACAAGAAATATCTATCCTAAACATATATGCACCCAACATAGGTGCGCCAACATTCATAAAGCAACTTCTAGGAAAACTAAAGAAAGACATTGACTCTAACACCATAATAACTGGGGACTTTAATACACCACTCACAACCTTAGACAGATCATCAGGACAAAAAATCAGCAAGGAGATCCGGAACCTCAATGAGACTCTGGACCAAATGGACTTAATTGATACCTATAGAACACTCCATCCAAAGACCACAGAATACACATTCTACTCATCACCACATGGAACATATTCTAAGATCGACCACATAATTGGACACAAATCAAGTATAAGCAAATTTAAAAGGACTGAAATTCTACCATGCACCTTCTCGGACCACAGTGGAATAAAAATAAACATTGACACCAACAAAGTCCCCCCAAAACCCACAAAGACATGGACACTAAACAGCATGATGCTAAATAACTCCTGGGTCAATGATGACATCAAAATAGAGATCAAAAGATACCTGGAAACAAATGAAAATAAAGAAACATCTTACCAAAATCTCTGGGATGCCTTAAAAGCTGTAATAAGAGGGGAATTTATATCCCTACAAACACACATGAGGAAAATTGAAGGAACAGAAATTGACAACCTAACAAGCCACCTAAAGAAGCTGGAAAAGCAAGACCACAAAAACCCTAATTTCAGCAGAAGAATCCAGATCACCAAAATAAAAGCCCAAATCCAGGACATAGAAGACAAAAAGATAATACAAAAAATCAATGAAACAAAAAACTGGTTCTTCGAAAGGGTAAACAAGATTGATGGTCCCCTAGCTAGACTGACCAAGAAAAAACGAGAAAAAAACCAAATAAGCATAATCAGAAACACAAAAGATGAAGTCACATCTGACCCTGAAGAAATACAAAAGATCATTAGAGACTACTACGTACACTTGTATGGAAACAAACTTGAAAACCAGAAGAAATGGAAGACTTTCTGACATCACACAACCTACCTAGGT
>NW_007240651.1:0-809 GCF_000164805.1 Carlito syrichta
GAGTCTTTATATGTACATTTCAAGAGGAAAAAATCAGTTGTTGTCTGACTTTAGATTTATCCGTGTGTTAGAAACAGTGATGCACTGGTAAAACAGCTCTTCCCCCAAAAAGAACAGAAAGTTTCAATTTGCAGTGTTTGACAATCTCTGTGGTGTAAATATGCCCACGATGGCTGTCTTCAGGCCTGCAGTCAGAAGTACTAGCATCCAGCTTGCACAATTTCTGAATATTGACTGTTGACTCATAAGTCAATTCAATTCTGCTTTAGCTGGACTTAAACAGGTTTCAAATGTGTGTTGAGAGCTTTAGCAAAACGCAGAGCTCCATATTTCATTTTTTCTGCTATCCTTTACTCTCTCTCTTAACTTAGATTAAATAACCCTGATTTAAAAAGACAAAAACTTTGAACACATGGAAAGTAAAATCAGTCTTCATTGTGCACAATTATTTTTATCACTCTTTCATCATTCTTGTTAGTCCAATTGTCTCTTTTCTCCTCTTTGGTATTAAGAGCAACATCATTTTTGCCTTTGGATCCTAATGCCTGGTCCATAGTATGATCCCAAAAATGTTTATTAGGTATGTGGTTTTATGACCTTTCATGACACTTTAAAAAAATCTATACCCATGACAATTCTATGAAATCAGTTATTACTATGCCCATGTTATTACTATACCCATGACAATTCTATGAAATCAGTTATTACTATGCCCATGTTATTACTATACCCATGACAATTCTATGAAATCAGTTATTACTGAAAATGTGATGTCAGCATAGCATTTTAAAGTACCTCCTTTTTTTTCA
>NW_007240652.1:0-892 GCF_000164805.1 Carlito syrichta
ACCATTATTTTTACGGGCATGATACTGTTTTTAATGTAAGTAAGAATATACTTGATAATGCAAGGTTTCACAGTAATGCCTATTAAGAGTAGGAGGAGAGGGCCGGCTACTGCTGAAATTAGGGTGGTGAGCCAGGGGGACCAAGAGAAGAGGGACTGATACCAGTTCCCCGAGGCTTGATTTTGTAACTCTCGCTGTCTGATTTTTTTTTTAACTTGAGTAAGGGTTTTTCATACTGTCCCTGACTTGTTGGCATAGAAGTAACAAGCTTCTCCCAAGGCCATGCACAATTCCCCTTGTTTCATGAAGAGGAGGTTTAAGCCCCTTTTATTCTGGAGCACCACTTTGGCCAGGGAATTTACTTGTTTAATTTTATAGTAAATAAAGTTAGTTTTACAGCAATTAAAATGACAGGCAGTTCGGCAAATATAAAGGTTGACAAAGCAAAACAATGACTTATCAGTAATGTCCACTGAGTTCTTAAGCTGAATCCTTAATTTTCTGCCGTGTGTTGATCAGTTAGCCTCCAGTGTGTGACTGAAGCAGGACTTGAAGTATTCTCAGGCTTTTAGAGCAGGGCTTGAGAAATGTTGACTTTCTGGACGGTCAGCTTAAGGGGTATTGCCAAATCTGCAGTGCACTTCCAATCCTATTCTGCTATAATGGATTCGAGGAACTACTTCAGCTACTTTGACTGCAGTCGGGGTAGATAATAGAACAGTAAATGGCCCCCTTTAGAGGGGCTTTAGAGGTTGTACATTTCACTCTTTTATCCATACCATATTACCTGGTTTAAAAGAATGGGCATTGGTAGTTAAAGTAATTGGCAATCATCTTTTGACTTGACAATGATGGCATTTAGGACCGAACCCAAGCTTGCATTTGCTGTTTA
>NW_007240653.1:0-1096 GCF_000164805.1 Carlito syrichta
TCAAAAGTTCTGTATGCAGAGGCAAAAAAAAATATTTATTTCACTACTTTGCAAACAAGAATATATCCTATAGAATGTTAAATGCCTAACTCCAGAGGCTTAACTCAGGACTATGAATACCAAATTCCCAATTATATAAAGCCTCTGAAGTTCTTAAAAACTGAAACATTAAGAAAAAAAAGAAAAATAACTTCAAAATGAACACCAGCCAAAGAAAAGGTAAACAGACCTATTGGCAGTTGCCACTAAAAACAAAGCTCCAGTCACCCAAAAGAAGCCTGATAAGAATAAACCTGCTAAGGGGGATGGTGTCAACCACTATGAATGTGGCCAACTTGGGCACTTAAAGCACAATTGCTCTTAAACCCCAGGACTTTGTCCAACAACCGGATTAAAAAGTCACTGAAAGAGATGGTGCGGCCTCTCCTGAAGAGGGGGGTACACCTAGCTTCGTGATGGTGGCTGTTGATTGAAGGGGGAGGGTCACGGCCCAATGCAGTGTTTTGTTTGCCATCAACTCAGAAAATCCTTAGGTCTATATAAATGTGACTGGGATCCAAATTCATTTCTTAATTAATACCAAGGCTAAGGTTTTAGCCCTTGTGCTCATACTGAACTTCTTACTCCTAAAACCTGCTCTCTAGTGGAATTAAAGGTGTTACCAAAGTTAAATGTTTCACCTAACAGTTACTAAAAGGTGAATTCAAATTATAACTGTAAAAGGTTATCTATAAATAAATAAAAAGGGAAAGCAAAAGCAAAGAAAAAATATAAAGAGTGTTGTTAGTATACAAATAAGGTTTTAGTAAGAAAACAAAGAAGAAATATAAGAAAAAGGATATTTTTATCTAAGAGGAAGTCTTATATGGTAAATTTCTGTCCTATAATAAAGTAAATAGTTATCTAAGAATTTTTTTAAAAAGGGGTTAAAGAACAAAAATAAAATAATATGTGTGCCAAAATGGCATAAGAAAAGCTTATGAAAACAATATATACAGAAAAAAATCTATAAACAATCTAGGCATAATAAAGTCATTTCCGGATGCAAGTCTCCAAACATTTTTGGATTTCTCTTCAAATTTTATATAAAATTTAC
>NW_007240654.1:0-4027 GCF_000164805.1 Carlito syrichta
CATGTGGCCTGAGGGCTGAGTACCACCACCCTCCAGGCAAAACAGAAATGGGAGTTATATGAGTTATGATTCTGGAAGCCAGGTGGCAGTGAGCCCACTGACTCCTGCTGACGAGCGGAGCTGACTTCATAATGTGCCAGTGCTAGTGATGAAAGTCTGGGATACTGGGAGGCTGAAAGTGTAGATGACTGTGAGGCTGTCAGGCTGGGAGGCTAGAAGCCTGGGAGGCTGGGATGCTAGAAAACTGGAAGACTGGAAGGTTGAATACTGGGAGGCTAGAAGGCTAGAAACTAGGAGGCTAGAATACTGGGAGTTTAGGAGACAGGAAGACTGGGAGGCTGGAAGGCCAGGAGGCTGAGATGCTAGAAGCCTGGAAGACTGGAAACCTGGAAGGCTGGAAGACTGAGAGGCTGGAGAGCTGGAAGACTGGAGGGCTGGGAGGTTAGAAACCTGGAAGACTGGAAGACTAGAAGGCTGGAAGGCTGAGAGGCTGGAAGGCTGGAAGACTGAAGAACTAGAAGTTTGGGATACTAGAAGGCTGGGAGGCAGGGAGGCTGGGAGGCCAGGTGGCTGGCCGCTATTACAGGTCAGAGAGATGCCTTAGCTTCAATTTGTACCCTTCAGCCTCCTCTGTCTCTCTCTGTTTTGGTCCCTCCCTGTGAAGTAGGGTCCAAGAAGTTAAATAATGGCCCACTGACTCAATTTTAACAAAGGAGATGTTTATTAGTAAAGGCTCTGCCAGCTGGCGACCGATCGCAGGAAGAGAATTCTAAGCAAGACAGCCCTGAGTCGCCACTCTGAGTTTTCTTACGTAGTCCTAGCTTACATCTTGGTTAGCTAAAGTTAGATTTGGACATTTTCCAGAGCTCTTATCGCAATATTCTGCTGACATCGGCAAGGGAGCGAGTTTACAGAAGCAGATGTGCTAATTATGCAAGTGTGGCGGGTAAGGATACAATTAATCTTCCAGTGTTTACAGAGGAAAAAACTTCAAAAAGTCTCCAGGAAGGGAGTAATGTTTGTTTCAAGGCTGAAGTCATTTCTTTGATCCACCCACCCTTATAATCCGAGGGGCAGAGGCTCCTTCTTTTCTCTTTCACATTCCCCCCTTTCAGTTGTGCAGAGAGTCAAATCATTGACTCTTCAGACAAGGGGGTGTAGTGGGACCTGGGAACCATTATTTTTACGGGCATGATACTGTTTTTAATGTAAGTTAGAATATACTTGATAATGCAAGGTTTCACAGTAATGCCTATTAAGAGTAGGAGGAGAGGGCCGGCTACTGCTGAAATTAGGGTGGTGAGCCAGGGGGACCAAGAGAAGAGGGACTGATACCAGTTCCCCGAGGCTTGATTTTGTAACTCTCGCTGTCTGATTTTTTTTTTTTAACTTGAGTAAGGGTTTTTCATACTGTCCCTGACTTGTTGGCATAGAAGTAACAAGCTTCTCCCAAGGCCGTGCACAATTCCCCTTGTTTCATGAAGAGGAGGTTTAAGCCCCTTTTATTCTGGAGCACCACTTTGGCCAGGGAATTTACTTGTTTAATTTTATACTAAATAAAGTTAGTTTTACAGCAATTAAAATGACAGGCAGTTCGGCAAATATAAAGGTTGACAAAGCAAAACAATGACTTATCAGTAATGTCCACTGAGTTCTTAAGCTGAATCCTTAATTTTCTGCCGTGTGTTGATCAGTTAGCCTCCAGTGTGTGACTGAAGCAGGACTTGAAGTATTCTCAGGCTTTTAGAGCAGGGCTTGAGAAATGTTGACTTTCTGGACAGTCAGCTTAAGGGGTATTGCCAAATCTGCAGTGCACTTCCAATCCTATTCTGCTATAATGGATTCTAGGAACTACTTCAGCTACTTTGACTGCAGTCGGGGTAGATAATAGAACAGTAAATGGCCCCCTTTAGAGGGGCTTTAGAGGTTGTACATTTCACTCTTTTATCCATACCATATTACCTGGTTTAAAAGAATGGGCATTGGTAGTTAAAGTAATTGGCAATCATCTTTTGACTTGACAATGGATGGCATTTAGGACCGAACCCAAGGCTTGCATTTGCTGTTTTAGAGTAAGACTTTTTAATTTTTCTTTTTATGTTTCCCTGTATGCTCTTAATGAGAGGGGGTGGCCACCCATAAAGAATTTTAAAAGGCGAGAAACCTGTTTAATTTATTTAAAGGCCTGTTTTGGGGTGTTTTCCCATAGCAGGGGCTTTTGTCCATCCCCCTGTGAGGCTTCATAGAGGGGTTTTATCATGATAGAGAAGATAGGCATTAAATTTTATAGACTATTATAGAAATAGGACCACCCTTAGGGTTTTTTTGTGGGGTTTTTTTTTGTTGTTGTTGTTGTTTTTAACAGTTGTTAGTTGGGTTCTTTCTTTAATTTTTAGTAGCACTTACTCCCCTGGAGTGTTTGAGTTTCTTCTGGTTTAAAGTGTCTAGTGAAAAAGTTTATAAACTGTGATTAAAATTTGTCCCAAATGGACAACACATTTTCTTTTTTCTTTTTTTTAACGTTTGTGGTCCTCTTTCCTTCAGAGGTGTAGGGAAAAGGCCTACTGTTAAACAATTTTAAAGGTGTAACAAATTCCATTTCAGGGACTTGGATTCTGAGTGATGCAATACAAAATACCTAAGTTTAGTTTACTTGTGTCTTTAAAAGTTTTCTAGTGATTATTATGCTAAACCTCACATTGAAGGATTGTACTGTCTTATTTTTACATTTGATGGAGTTTTCCCTGGATTTGCCAAGGGACGGGATATGTTGCCACTTGGCCTGCAGTAGAAAACATTTTGAATGCCTTTTAAAACCTACCTATAGGGAATTTATTTATGTCTAGCCTGTACTAGCTACGCTGTCTTAATTATTTATTCTTTAGAGATTTTTGATCCCATAATTATTTGGGGTGCTGAGGGGTGAAGGTCCGTCTTCTGTAATTTCTTCAGAACTGATAATGGGTGCAGTCCTGCATAGCCAGAGATTGAAAATCTCTCCTTGTCTGACCTGAGGCATCCAGATTTGTTTCAGCAGTGGCAGTTTGCAGGCACTGACTGGAATTCTTGCACGACCATTATGTGGGCATGAAATTACTGGATTCTAGCTTAATAAAAGGAATAAAGTCAGGCATACATTTTGACAATTTTAGGCAGTGGCTGATTACCTTTTGTACAAAAGCTACAAGGTCTGAAGTTATTAGCATAACTTAAATGATAAACTTTAATTTCTGTGGCTTTATTACAAGTACCAGCATTTGTATTTCCGGACTATAATGGTAGCCTGACAGATTGTTTTAGACTATAATTTGAACTAGGCACTCAAGTAAATTTTATATAAAATTTGAAGAGAAATCCAAAAATGTTTGGAGACTTGCATCCAGAAATGACTTTATTATGCCTAGATTGTTTATAGATTTTTTTCTGTATATATTGTTTTCATAAGCTTTTCTTATGCCATTTTGGCACACATTTTATTTTTGTTCTTTAACCCCTTTTTAAAAAAATTCTTAGATAACTATTTACTTTATTATAGGACAGAAATTTACCATATAAGACTTCCTCTTAGATAAAAATATCCTTTTTCTTATATTTCTTCTTTGTTTTCTTACTAAAACCTTATTTGTATACTAACAACACTCTTTATATTTTTTCTTTGCTTTTTGCTTTCCCTTTTTATTTATTTATAGATAACCTTTTACAGTCATAATTTGAATTCACCTTTTAGTAACTGTTAGGTGAAACATTTAACTTTGGTAACACCTTTAATTCCACTAGAGAGCAGGTTTTAGGAGTAAGAAGTTCAGTATGAGCACAAGGGCTAAAACCTTAGCCTTGGTATTAATTAAGAAATGAATTTGGATCCCAGTCACATTTATATAGACCTAAGATTTTCTGGGTTGATGGCAAACAAAACACTGCATTGGGCCATGACCCTCCCCTTCAATCAACAGCCACCATCACGAAGCTAGGTGTACCCCCCTCTTCAGGAGAGGCCGCACCATCTCTTTCAGTGACTTTTTAATCC
>NW_007240654.1:5081-7957 GCF_000164805.1 Carlito syrichta
GACTTAATCAGGTGGGAATGGCCAGTTCCCATGCCTTACTAAGTCCTGCAAAGTATTGGCATTTAAAGCTTCACCAATCTGTAAGAGGTGTGCTAGTTAGCATAGCCAAAAAGGCAGGCAGTAGTGTTATTTAGCATTACAATATAAAGGAGGGACTCAGCATACATTACACGACTCTAAGAGACTTTCCAACAGTTTTACAGGGACAAGCAGTTGACTGCGATTTTAGGCAAGGCCTAAACCTTTAGAAACAGATTTACTTTTAACAAACCTGGCCTTTAGCATTTGAAAACAAGAACAGTTTTTTTAGTTCCTTAGTTGCCAGAGAAAGACTACAAAATTATTTTTCCCAAGGCTAGCATTAACTTGCACTGAGTTAGCAAAAGGCTAAGTAGCATATAAGAGATATGTCTATGTTTTTTTACAGGTGCACAAAGGCATCTGTGTTTCAAAGTAGGCAGAGGTGTCTCAATTTTCTTTCTCTCCTTAGGAAGCTCGTTGAAAAGGACCTCTGTTCCCCAATCACTTATAGCATTCAGAGATAAAATCTGATTTCACAGCTGGGCTGGTAGACCTTGGACCCACCCTGGCTTCATTAAATGCAAAGCACTACATTGCAGTGATGGAAAGATAAAAAAAGATGTCTACAACAAACAGCTAATCCAAAAAGCTTGGCAATATAGGGACACTCTGTCTCTACAAAAATACAAATAAAGAAGTAGCCGGGTGTGGTGGTATGTTTGTGGTCCCAGCTAGTCTGGAGGCTGAGTCAGGAGAATCCTTTGAGCCCAGGGGTTCAAGGCTATGATTACACCACTGCACTTCTGTCTGGATGACAGAGTGAGACCCTGTCTCTAAAACAAATTACAAAACAAGGAAGGAAGGAAGGGAGGGAGGGAGGGAGGGAGGGAAGGAATGAAATAAGGAGGAAGGGAGGGAGGGAAGGAGAGAGGGAAAGAAAGGAAGGAAAGGAGGGAGGGAGGGAGGGAAGGAGAGAGGGATAGAAAGGAAAGAAGAAAGGAAGGAAGGGAGGGAGAGAAGGAGGGAGGGAGGGAGGGACGGTGAGAGGCGGAAGGGAGGGAGAGAGGAAAGAAAGAAAGAAAAGGAAAAGAAAAGAAAGGAAGTAAGAACAAGTCAAAAGTCTAAAACACCCAGAAAGACAAGCAGGCAAGCTCACCTTGCAGGGAGGCCCTGTGGGCTGAGAACTTTTCCTGGCACCACCCCCAGTGTGTCTGGGGTTTTGGGAACAGCAGTCCCAACACATGCACCATGGGAACGGAATAGCAGTCCCAACATATGCATTCAAAGTGGCCCCATCCAGTTTGAATCAGGGCCCAGGACACAGGACTCTTCTGCCTTGGAATATGCTTATCTGCCCGGGACCTTCTATGGATTCTGCTTGGATAATCCCATGGGACAACCCGAGGCTGCCACTCAGGGACATAAGCCTGCTGGCCCAGGCTTTCAGAAAATAGCTCTCCCTGCTACAGTGGAGACAGGTCACTTATTGTCTCTCACACCCAGGAGCAGCAATTCTTGTTTGGTTCTCAAAAGGTGCTCTTCAGAAATATTTGCTTGAATTTTACTCCTCGAGGGGTTCATGATTGAAAACAGCTGCTCATAAATGTATGTGCTGCCCCAAAGTGATGCCATAGATAAGCCATCCTTGTGAACTTCAAAATGGAACTATGCATGGGGTCATGAAGAAAATAAACACTAAAAAACACATAATGTTTAAAGAGTTTCTGGAGCTGCACGACTAACTGTCCTGGGTTGCATGAGGCCTGCAGGCTGTGAGTTGTATATGCTTGGTCTAAAGTGGCTCTGTTATCTTTAAACAATGGG
Organism: Carlito syrichta; assembly: GCF_000164805.1. Taxonomy (NCBI): domain Eukaryota; kingdom Metazoa; phylum Chordata; class Mammalia; order Primates; family Tarsiidae; genus Carlito; species Carlito syrichta. The sequence goes on from NW_007240654.1 coordinate 6,927, forward strand.
ATTCCTACTCCAGCAAGGGAAGCAGGGCCCTAAAGAGCCCCCTGAGGTGACTCCCTCTCACGTTGCCTCATTTCACACCTTGACTCTGTTCCTAGTCCCTCAGAAATGACCTTGCCCCAAGGCAAGAACACTAATTTTGACTTTCAATCCATGAAAAACTCCGGGAAAATTTTTCTTTTTATATTTAAAAGAAAAATAAAATGAGAGAAGACTAAGAAGTCAAGAAAGTATATAGAGAGATGAAAAGAATATGAGGAAATTCTTGAGAGTTTCAGGGATGATCTGGTCTCTCATCATACCATCATTATCAATTATTATTATAGTAGTTATTATTATTATTTTGAGTCGGGATCTCATTCTGTTACCCAGGCTGGAGTGCAGGGTCAGGATCATGGCTCACTTCATCCTCAACCTCCTGGTCTCAGGTGATCCTTCCACCTCAGCCTCTGGAGTAGCTGGATGACAGGTGGACACCATCACATCTGGCTATTTTTTTAGAATTTTTACAGAGATGAGGTCTCACTTTGTTTCCCAGGTTGGTCTCGAACTTCTGAGCTCAATCAATCCTCCCACCTTGGCCTCCCAAAGTGCTGAGATTACAGATATGAGCCATTTTACCTGGCTCATCACAATATTTATGAGAATGAAACAGGGGAATCAGCCTAAATGTCTCAAAGAAAAGGATTAAGTAGACTTGTATCAAATCACCCAAAGGAAAAAATATGCAGGCATTAAAAACCAAATTTCAAACAATTTAGCAATCTGAACACGTTTATATCATAATGCTGAGTAAGAAAATATGGAAACTGACTACATTTAATCCCAATCCTGAAAAAAATTTTATACATATATATATAATTATATATGCATGTATGTGTGTGTATGTATGAATATAAACATATATATCACAAAGACACACACATACAGCAAATAGACATGGGGGAACCCAAAACCCTGGAATTATCTGTTGAAGGGTGGGCCCCTTGCAATACAGACCTCTCCCTCTAAGTTAGTGTTCTAGGAACCCATCA
>NW_007240655.1:0-874 GCF_000164805.1 Carlito syrichta
GAACTTCTTACTCCTAAAACCTGCTCTCTAGTGGAATTAAAGATGTTACCAAAGTTAAATGTTTCACCTAACAGTTACTAAAAGGTGAATTCAAATTATAACTGTAAAAGGTTATCTATAAATAAATAAAAAGGGAAAGCAAAAAGCAAAGAAAAAATATAAAGAGTGTTGTTAGTATACAAATAAGGTTTTAGTAAGAAAACAAAGAAGAAATATAAGAAAAAGGATATTTTTATCTAAGAGGAAGTCTTATATGGTAAATTTCTGTCCTATAATAAAGTAAATAGTTATCTAATAATTTTTTTAAAAAGGGGTTAAAGAACAAAAATAAAATAATATGTGTGCCAAAATGGCATAAGAAAAGCTTATGAAAACAATATATACAGAAAAAAATCTATAAACAATCTAGGCATAATAAAGTCATTTCTGGATGCAAGTCTCCAAACATTTTTGGATTTCTCTTCAAATTTTATATAAAATTTACTTGAGTGCCTAGTTCAAATTATAGTCTAAAACAATCTGTCAGGCTACCATTATAGTCCGGAAATACAAATGCTGGTACTTGTAATAAAGCCACAGAAATTAAAGTTTATCATTTAAGTTATGCTAATAACTTCAGACCTTGTAGCTTTTGTACAAAAGGTAATCAGCCACTGCCTAAAATTGTCAAAATGTATGCCTGACTTTATTCCTTTTATTAAGCTAGAATCCAGTAATTTCATGCCCACATAATGGTCGTGCAAGAATTCCAGTCAGTGCCTGCAAACTGCCACTGCTGAAACAAATCTGGATGCCTCAGGTCAGACAAGGAGAGATTTTCTATCTCTGGCTATGCAGGACTGCACCCATTATCAGTTCTGAAGAAATTACAGAA
>NW_007240656.1:0-633 GCF_000164805.1 Carlito syrichta
CCTCCCAAAGGCACGGGATTACAGGCTGAGCCACCAAGCCCGGCTTGTGCTAAATTATTTAAAAGTAAAGTTCTAAGAACATCTGCATATAAAAGATACAGAAGAAGAAATGATTATAATTTGAGATAAATGACAGAGAAAGAGAAAAACCGGAGAGATACGTGATAAAGTCACACCAAAAATTATTTTTTAAAAAGTTCAACATGGCAACAGAAGGAAATTATGGAAAAGTGAGAATAAGAGAAAGCAGAAGAAAAATAGAAATTTGATTTGTAGCGACCCAAGGACTATTGCTTGATATCTCACATTAAAGAGGTAAAAGTAGGGAAAGGAAAAAGTCAATGTTCAGAATTTATTTCATTCCACTAGCCTATTTCAAGAATGTTGTAAGGAATCATTTGAAAATTGAATATCTACTGGTGATGTACAAACCAAAATATTTCTTTTCATGCTTTAACTAAATAATACAAATAATTGTTTTATTTTAGTCATATTATATTTAAGACCCTAATTTAATCAAATAATCCAGGTCATTTCATTTCATCTTTTTGGGGAGGGGTAAAAGAAAGGATGGGGGATATTTTATATAAATGTGAACCTAAAAAATAATGCACGTATATGTTAATCTGAGTC
>NW_007240657.1:0-2617 GCF_000164805.1 Carlito syrichta
TGTATTTTGAAACAAGGTCTTTGCAAATGTCATTAGCCAAGGATCAAGAATAGATCATACCGGATTAAAGTGGGTCCCAATGCCAATAACTAGTGTCTATAAGAAGAGTAGAGGATAGAAACAGACAGAGAAATAGGCCTTGTGGAGTTGGAGTCAGAGACTGGAGCAGCTGTAAACCTAAGAACCTCAAAGCCTGCTGGGAGCCACAGAAAGCTAGGAAGGAGCAAGGAAAGATGCTTCCTTGACAACCACAGAGAGAGTTATATTATATAAGTATTTAATTGATATGAATTAAATTCTATACCAGACAAAAATAATTTAATATCACATGACCTATAAAATATACAACTAGCTTATCTGGAATTATCTGAAGAAAGTGTCTCTGCTATTATCTTGAAGAAAAAATTTTCTGTTAGAATTATTCAGAGACAATATGGTACATACAAAATTATGAAGTATCGGTGACCTGCACTGACCAAGGGGGGGTTAGGACCGCACCGGTGAATCAGAACGGAGAGAAGAAACCACACGGAGGCAGCTCTTCTGGGAACAGTCTGGCCAAGACTGAAGCCAATTTTATTCAAACTTTTTCCAACTTATATACCATTTTCTATAATCTCCAGCAGTGTGACAATTACTTGCCGGGGGCGTACAAGTTCATTGATGTGTAACACACTTTACAAATCATGTACCATCACAAGACTTTCAAGTTCCCAGTGAACAATTACAATTCCATGATGTATGAATCACAGGTGCACAATTTCAATACAGATTGTTCAAAATGTTTTCCACAATGTTCAATAAATCATTCATATTATACTCTATGTTCTAAACCCTGATTAAAAAACTTTCCAAGTTAACTCTAAGTTCAATCCAATTTTACTAACTTTTAATATTTTTGACGATTAATATTATCAACTTAACACTATACTATAATCTATAAGTTTACTTAAATGACTTAATTTTATTACCTTAATTTTATACTATTTATTTTTATAATTCTTATAACCTACTACATTTCTATACTGCCCTATGATTGTATATTAATTACCTATGAACTTATCCTTAACCTAAAATTTTATCACAACTTCTATAAATCTCAAATATCTAAACTATTGTCTTTTATACTTTATTAATTACTTATCTTATAATACCATGTCTAAATTCTAATACAACTATTATCCTACTATAATCTATTACAAACCTTATCATTAGTACTAATAAGTATAAAAATTATGAACTTACTCTATGTTCTATAAAACTTAATTCAATGACATTTTAACCTAAAACCTAAATCTGATTGCCTATTACGTGGAAACTACCTACGTCTCAAAACCTGCCATGCCACTTAAAACAATGAACTGCACAGTTGCCATGACGACAGCCGGGGACTGAAGCAAGCTGAAAGTTACTGCACGTACAAAAACCAAGAACGTTCTGCTTGACCAAAGGCAACATAATAAAACTATTATCACAGTTATAACATCTAATCTTAACCCCAAGTGAAACTACATACTGGAACAAAAGCTAATCAATCAGTTTACCAGGAAATAACAGCTAAAAATCTTAAGAAGAAAAACAGTTTAAAAAGAAAAAGAGATATAAAATAATTCTGCTGTGCATTTTTCATAGGATATAATAAGATTTTATTTTAGACTGTCACTTCCTAATATTGAAAATTCTGTTGTCTTATAATACACTGGTTACTATTCATATGCACACACTTGATGTTATATCCTTGTCTCAGAGGCGACCTTCTGAATAGGCCTTCATAGGCCTCATCTGTGTGGTTATAGATGTTGGGTCCCAACAATGAAGATGATATTCTACAGGAAATTTAATTTATATTCATGCACAACATTGACTCTACGTGATTTTCTTTTTATATGATGACTGATTTTAGAACCTTATTTAGCATCTATGAAAAATGCAATCCCAGTGAGTGAACTGAGTGCATTTGACAGATATTGTGCTAAGTTACTATTATTATTATTATTATTATTATTTTGAGTTGAAGTCTCACTCTGTCACCCAGACTGGAGTGCAGTGGCTGCTCCCCGCCACTGCAGCCTCAACCTGCTGGGCTCTGGCAAGCCTTGTACCTCAGCTTTCCAAGTAGCTGGAACTACAGGCATGCACTACCACACCCAGCTGATTTTTTATTTATTTTGGAGATGAGTTCTTGCCAAGTTGCCAAGGCGGGTCTCAAACCCACGGGCTCAGACAATCCACTCACCTCATCCTCCCAAAGCCACAGGATTACAGGCTGAGCCACCAAGCCCGGCTTGTGCTAAATTAGTTAAAAGCAAAGTTCTAAGAACATCTGCATATAAAAGATACAGAAGAAGAAATGATTATAATTTGAGATAAATGACAGAGAAAGAGAAAAACCGGAGAGATACGTGACAAAGTCACACCAAAAATTATTTTTAAAAAAGTTCAACATGGCAACAGAAGAAAATTATGGAAAAGTGAGAATAAGAGAAAGCAGAAGAAAAATCGAAATTTGATTTGTAGAGACCCAAGGACTATTGCTTGATATCTCACATTAAAGAGGTAAAAGTAGGGAAAGGAAAAAGTCAATGTTCAGATTTATTTCATTCCACTAGCCTATTTC
>NW_007240658.1:0-1139 GCF_000164805.1 Carlito syrichta
GGCTCACCCTGTAATCCCATGCTTTGGGAGGCAGAACTGAATGGATTGCTTGACCACGTGAGTTCGAGACCCGCCTGGGCAAGTTGGTGAGACATCATCTTGACAATAAAAATAAAAAAATTAACCAGGCATGACAGCGTGCACCTGTAGTTCCACCTACTTGGAAGGCTGAGGAGGAAGGATCGCCAGAACCCAGTGGGACGAGGCTACGGTGGCCAGGAGTGGCAACTGCACACCAGTCTGGGTGACAGAGTGAGACTCCAACTCAAAACAAAAAACAAAAACAAAAACATAAACAAAAAAAAAAAAGCCGGGCTCAGTGGCGAAGCTTGTAATCCCGCACTTTAGGAGGCTGAGGTGAGTGAATTGCCTGAGCCCGTGGGGTCGAGTCACGCCTGGGCAACATGGCGAGACCTCATCTCTACAATAAATAAAAAAAGCAGTCAGGCACATGCCTGGAATTCCAGCTATTCTGGGGCTGAGATGGAAGCATCAATGGAGCACAGCAGGTCGAGGTTACAGTGACTGGGAGCGGCCACTGCACTCCAGTCTGGGTGACAGAATGAGACTCCAACTCAAAAAAAATTAGTAAATAAATAAGAAAAGAGCAATGAGCAGAAAGAAATGGAGAGGTCAAGTTCCTTGTGGGCTGTAGATCAGTTCATCATTTGTTGTGCTCAATCCGTTGTGTTCAGGCCAGGGCCCAAGGTACTGAGAAATTTGAACAGTTATTTACTGGAGTGGGACTATGGTCTTAATAATGTATTACAGAACTCTGTTAGTTACTAATGATGAAGGTTTCATTGACTTAAATGGTGGACAACCAAAGTCTTGGAAAACCAAAATTTGAAATTCAAATTTGCAAAGGATAAATTATATTCAGATGAAACAAAATGCAGTAATATATATAAAAATTGTTGTACTCTGTGCCAGGTAACAACAGTTGTTTCATCTACCCTGTACAAATGTGGAAATGGGGGGGAATCTAAGTTAAGGAAAATCAAAACATCCTAGATATATGCTTCGTCTTCTTTCTGACCAGTCTTCTTCCTCTCATGTATTTAAAACCCTTTTCCCTTTTTGTAAATTATGTACTCAAAGTGAACATTTTAAAGTGATTCAACAGTGAACAAACATAA
>NW_007240659.1:0-958 GCF_000164805.1 Carlito syrichta
GTATTTCTATATTTGGTCCTCAAGCTCTGAGATTCTTCCTCTGCTTGGGTAAATCTGCTTTCCATGCTTATGAATTTGTTATTTATTTCATTCACAGTATTCTTTATTACTGTTAACTCAGATATCAGCTCCTTCCTAGTTTCTTCTTGTGTCTCCTCAATTCTTTTTAATCTCTCCATTATTATTTTGATATCTACATTTGCATTTTGAGACCCTTCATTCTGGGAACTTTTCATTGTTTGTATTCCAAAGTCAGTTTTCTCAGTGTCTGCTCTCCCAGGCGTCTGGGAGAGACCCATACTCTTCTTTTGGTTTTTCTTCATTTCTGTAGATTTTTCTCCCTCTCCCCCTTTCCCTCCCCCTCTTCAATTCTGTTTTTGAGGGAAGGTGGGATTGCATTTATTTCTCTTCTGCAATGACCTGTTCTTCCTTATGAGGGTCTTCTGGTTTTGTTCACTTTTCCCTCTGCTTCACAGTCTATCTATTCAGCAGTTTGCAGTCTTGGTCCCTAGATTTAAAAAGGGGGCATATAGAAGAGGAAAATAATGGAGAAAGGGGGGGTCAATAGGGAGTTAGAAAGAGAGAAGCGTGAGAGGGAAAACAGATATACATACCAACTATCAGGTGAGAACAAGACACAGGGCTGGGAAGAGGTGAAGAAAGACACATAAGAAAGAGTACTGATAGCTACATAGTACTAAAGAGTACTGATAGCAACACAGAGACAGGGCAATAAAATCGAGAAACAGTGTAATTCAGAAGGTAAACAACAAACGTGATCTAAACCAACAGTTACAATGATAAAATCATAAGTCAAAATGAGCAAAAGAGAGAAGTGCGAGAGGGATAACAGATATACATACCAGCTATCAGGTGAAAAACAGTCACAGGATCGGGAAGAAGTGAAGAAAGACACGTAAGAAAGATTCCCTAAGGAGTACTGATAGCTACACAGACA
>NW_007240660.1:0-835 GCF_000164805.1 Carlito syrichta
CAGCCAGGTAAAGATCCAACAAAGAAAGAGAACTACAGGCCAATATCTTTGATGAACATAGATGCTAAAATTCTCAACAAGATCCTAGCAAACCGGATTCAGCAATACATCTCAAAAATCATCCATCATGACCAAGTAGGCTTCATTCCTGGCATGCAAGGCTGGTTCAATATTCGTAAAACCATAAATGTAATTAAATACATCAACAGATGTCAAAACAAAAACCACATGATCATATCACTAGATGCAGAAAAAGCTTTTGATAAAATCCAGCACCCCTTCTTGATAAAAACCCTTGAACATCTAGGCATACGGGGAACATACCTCAAAATAGTAAAAGCCATCTACGAGAAACCCACAGCCAGCATACTCCTAAATGGACAAAAATTGGAACCAATTCCCCTGAAAACTGGAACTAGACAAGGATGCCCACTCTCTCCCCTCCTGTTCAACATAGTATTGGAAGTCCTGGCTAAAGCAATCAGAGAAGAGGAGGCAATCAGAGGTATTCAAATAGGAAAAGAGGAAGTCAAGTTATCTCTCTATGCAGATGATATGATGGTGTACCTTGAAAACCCAAGAGAATCTGTCAAAGGTCTCCTTACATTGATAAAAGCCTTTGGCAAAGTCTCAGGATACAAAATAAATGTACAAAAGACAATCGCATTTCTCTACACCAATAATAAACAAACAGAAACCCAAATAAAAAACACAGTTCCATTCACAATAGCCACAAAAAAAATGAAATACCTTGGCATCTTCCTGACCAGAGACGTGAAAGACCTTTACAATGAAAATTACAAACACTGCTCAAAGAAATCAAAGCTGACATGAA
>NW_007240661.1:0-3496 GCF_000164805.1 Carlito syrichta
TTGGGTATCAATGTGATATTGGCTTCGTAAAATGATTTGGGGAGAGTTCCATCTTTTTCAATCGCCTGGAATACCTTCAGTAGGATTGGTATCAGCTCCTCCTTAAATGTCTTGTAGAATTCTGCTGGAAAGCCATCTGGACCAGGGCTTTTTTTTGTAGGAAGTTTTCTTATTACGTGGTCGATTTCCTTGATTGTTATTGGTTTATTTAGGGTCTCAATTTCTTCTTGTTCCAACCTAGGTAGGTTGTGTGATGTCAGAAAGTCTTCCATTTCCTTCTGGTTTTCAAGTTTGTTTCCATACAAGTGTACGTAGTAGTCTCTAATGATCTTTTGTATTTCTTCAGGGTCAGATGTGACTTCATCTTTTGTGTTTCTGATTATGCTTATTTGGTTTTTTTCTCGTTTTTTCTTGGTCAGTCTAGCTAGGGGACCATCAATCTTGTTTACCCTTTCGAAGAACCAGCTTTTTGTTTCATTGATTTTTTGTATTATCTTTTTGTCTTCTATGTCCTGGATTTGGGCTTTTATTTTGGTGATCTGGATTCTTCTGCTGAAATTAGGGTTTTTGTGGTCTTGCTTTTCCAGCTTCTTTAGGTGGCTTGTTAGGTTGTCAATTTCTGTTCCTTCCATTTTCCTCATGTGTGTTTGTAGGGATATAAATTCCCCTCTTATTACAGCTTTTAAGGCATCCCAGAGATTTTGGTAAGATGTTTCTTTATTTTCATTTGTTTCCAGGTATCTTTTGATCTCTATTTTGATGTCATCATTGACCCAGGAGTTATTTAGCATCATGCTGTTTAGTGTCCATGTCTTTGTGGGTTTTGGGGGGACTTTGTTGGTGTCAATGTTTATTTTTATTCCACTGTGGTCCGAAAAGGTGCAGAATAGAATTTCGGTCTTTTTAAATTTGCTTATGCTTGATTAATGGCCAATTACATAGTTGATCTTAGAATACGTTCCATGTGGTGATGAGTAGAATGTATATTCTGTGGTCTTTGGATGGAGTGTTCTGTAGGTATAAATTAAGTCCATTTGGTCCAAAGTCACATTGAGGTTCGAGATCTCCTTGCTGATTTTTTGTCCTGATGATCTGTCTAGGGTTGTGAGTGGAGTATTAAAGTCCCCAGTTATGATGGTGTTAGAGTCAATATCTTTCTTTAGTTTTTCTAGAAGTTGCTTTATGAAAGTTGGTGCACCTATGTTGGGTGCATATATGTTTAGGATAGATATGTCTTGTTGATGGATTGAGCCTTTTATCATTATGTAGTGGCCTTCTGTATCTTTTTTGATTTTTAATAGCTTGAAGGGTATTTTGTCTGAAATTAAGATCACTACTCCTCCTTTCTTTTGCATTCCGTTCGCCTGAAAGTTTGTTTCCCATCCTCTTACTTTGAGTCTGTGGGTGTCCTTTCTAGTGAGGTGAGTCTCTTGAAGGCAATAGATTGTTGCCTAATGATATTTTATCCATTTTGCCATTCTATGTCTTTTCAGTGGTGCATTTAGTGCGTTCATATTTAGGCTAATAATTGAAATGCAAGAGTTCATCCCAGTCATAAGGTTCTTACAGAATTGTTCCTGTGTGTTTGTTGTCTTTCTTTGGGTTTTGGAGTTGGCTCATGTGTGTTTTTAATCTTTTGCCTGTACTCTTGTGAAGACTGTTGTTGTCTTTTTTCTTTTTCTTCTGTGTTCAGTACTTTCTTAAGTGTTTCTTGTAGAGGTGGTCTGGTGGCAACGTAGGTTCTTAGGGATTGGATATCTGGAAAATATTTCAATTCTCCCTCACTAATGAAGCTTAGTTTGGCTGGGTAGGTTATTCTTGGTTGAAATTGCTTATCTTTTAGAACTTTGAAGATAGGGCTCCAGGCTCTCGTAGCCTGAAGAGTTTCTGTGGATAAATCTACTGGTATTCTAATTGGTCTTCCCTAGTAGGTAGTCTGACCTTTTTCTCTTGCTGCCTTTAGGATTTTTTCTTTTATAGCTACTTTGTTTAGGCAAATTATTATGTGTCTGGGTGTTGGTCTTCTCATTTGTTGTCTTTCAGGAGTTCTCTGAATCTCTTGTGTTTGAATTTTTTCATCCTTGATGAGGTGAGGGAAGTTTTCTTGAATGATTTCATGAAATGTTTGTTCCAGTGTGGCTTCGGTTTCTCTTTCTGCCTCAGGAAGCCCAATTATTCTTAGGTTTGGTCTCTTGAAGTGATCATTCATCTCTTGCAGGTTTTGTTCTGTCTTTTTGAGCTTCTTTTCTATACTTTTGACAGTTTGGGTGAGTTCTGTGTTTTGGTCTTCGAGCTCTGAGATTCTTTCTTCGGCTTGGCTAATTCTGCTTTCCATGCTTATTAGTCTGTTGTTCATTTCCATCACAGTATTTTCTATTGCTGTTATTTCTGACATCAGGTCTTTCCTATTGTCCTCTTGTCTTTCCTCAAATTTTTAATTCTCTCCTTTAATGTCTTGATGTCCAGGTTTTTTGCATGTGACCAGTTATTCTGGGGGCTTTTCTATGTTTTTGTTCCACAATCTGTTTTCCCAATGTCTGATCTCTCAGGGGTCTGTGTGAGACCTATATTCTTCTTTTGGTTTTTCTTCATTTGTGCGGTTTTTCCCCCTCCCTACTTTTTCCTTCCCTCCACGTCACCGTCTTCTTTAATTCTGTTATTCAGGGGTAAAGGGATTGGTTTTACTTCTGTTTGTTCAATCTCCTATTCTTTATGTATGTCCTCTTACTTTGTTCAATTCTGAAGTTGCACTGTAGGTTGGAGGTGGTCCTTTTTGCAGTTTTGAGATGTACTTAAGGGGAGAGCTGTGATTCAAAATCTATCTGCAGGTTCTGGTATTTCCTGACAGGTGTATGGATAATCTGGAACCCACTTCCCACTGCCTTGGTATCTGTCCGTGCAGTGGGGCTGTAGGTTTACTCCCTGAAATAAAATGTGGTTAGCAGAGGGAAGAGAATGGAGCAGACAGTGGGTTGAAGAGAGGGATGGAGAGATAGAGGAGTAAGGGGGGAAACAAACGTGTACCAACAAATGGAGAGAGAGACCTATTGTGAAGCAGTTAAAAACAGTAGACCACAGCTACTGATGAACCAATTCCCATACAAAAAGAAAAATAAAACATATAGTGATGCTAACATACAAGCTAACCAACCACCCTATTGGTGTGCTGTTCCTCTATACAAAGACATGGTTTACAGAGAGAAGAAAAGAGAAGAAAAGGATGAGGGGGAGAAAAGGAACAATACAGCAGGAATAGAATTAAGTCATTAAACTGAGTCCATGAATCACACTCTGAGACTTTTTGTTTAAGTCCAATGTCCTTTCAGTTCTGATTTCTAGCTTTCTTTTCAGGCAGGTAAATTAGTTTGCAGGTAGGGTCAGTTGCCCCTGGTCTGTTGTTAAGGACAGTTCAGATCACCCTCTGTTCACCACTCTGGCCTATGTCTTTTTCAAGCTTGTTTCTCCCGTTTCGGTGTTGTTACCTTGAATCGCCAGC
>NW_007240662.1:0-1273 GCF_000164805.1 Carlito syrichta
TCTGCTTTTGTGCCTATTGTTAGAAAAAGCAATTGAGGTGATTTTGGCCTTTTCTATATTCATTAGTAAAGGGGTATAAGTTTCTTCATTGTATTCTCTAAGTTGGCAATCATACAACCTTAAGTGTTTAATGGAGGAAGCATACCAAAATCATAATAAAATTGTTCTTTTTATGCTTACTATCTGACAAAAAAAACGAAATTTCTGGCATTTAGCTGAAGGTAAATATTAACTTAAGTATCAAGGTATAATATTTTAACCTCATTTTAGCCTATTTGCCTGTATTTCGAAAAAAGTAGCTTGTTTTACTTCTTTTATCGCAGTATAGGAGATCATATCATGTTAAGCATGAATTTGGTTTTGAGAAACATTTGGTTTCCTACATGCAGCCATGTGAATGTACGTTATTCATATTTCGTCATTTTCTGATGACTCTCAAATATGTTTTTGAAACTCGTGGATGAAGATTTGTATGGTTTTGAGAACGTAGCTCTGAAACTATGATGTCATAACTATTATAGTCCATCTCTTTTCTTTACATAGGGGATGATTTCTCTCAAATGTATTCCTAAGATTGCAGTTTCTATACTGTAGGCTGTTAGCACATGAACAGCTAACCCCACAGTGTTTCACAATTGTAAAGCCTAACTCACACTTCTAACAGTATAAACATACGCAATGCCTCTTTCTTCATGATTTTTCCAACATTATTCATGTTTCATTTTTCAAAGTTTTTTAAAATTTTATTTTGTGGGTTGATTGTTAGAGTCAGAGTCTAACTCTGTCGCACAGAGTAGACGGTCCCAGACACTGCGGCCTCCAACTCCTGGGCTCGGGCGACTCTTCCAGCTCAGCCTTCCAAGTGTCTGGAACTTTGTTGAGCTCAGGGAGAAACAAACTGAAGGTGGATCACAGGGAGGAGAGTTTGATGGCACCTTTTTTTCCAAGTTGATGGGCGGGTGTCAGGCAGGCCTGTTAGCGTCCTCTTGAGCCACAGCGCCATCGTGAGGAAATAGTTTCATCGATGAGTCGGACAGACCTTTGCCTGCCCTAGCCTTTGAGGAAGCAAGGGTTGAACAGAACTGGCAGGACCCAGAGCAAGATGCAGAAATCTGGGGAATTTCTGAGGACTGAGGGATCGAGACCGAGTCAGCAGCTTCCAAGAGGTCTCAGCACAGACAGGAGGGGGAAAGGGTTTCAGTTGACTCAGAGTTTGAGTAGTTCTAGAGCATACCATTTGCAGTCAAGATCAGGCCTTGTGGTATTTACCATA
>NW_007240663.1:0-841 GCF_000164805.1 Carlito syrichta
AGTGATTCGAGCCTGGGTCCTGATTAATTATCCTACATGGGAGTTCAAACGTCGACTGAACTTCTATGGCAGAATAGCATAGAATAATAATAGAGACACTTGGACTTGAGTATGTTGTATCTTTTGCTCTTGTGCCAGCATGAGCTCCATGGAGCTCTTTCACACCATTACACAGAAGAAGGTGTGAGGTCTAGGAGCTAAGCCTGATCCAGTGAAGGCTGCTCTTGAGAGCAGTGCCCAGGAAAGGAGGGACCTGGAGCCATACCAGACTGACAGTCAGTCACCCAGGTGTCATGGAGCAAGTTCCGCGGGAGGGCCATGACCGGAACGGGAAGCAGGAGGCAGTTAAGGAAGGATGTAGCTTCTGATAACAAATCTCCAATGTGATACGAAATTGGAGTTTCCAGATCGCACACAAATATGACATTAGAAAAGAGAAACGGGCAAGAATCATCTCTACAATACATCCAAAAATTAGCCGGGCGTGGTAGCACGCTCCGGTATTTAGAGCTACTTAGAAGGCTGAAGTTGAAGGATCGGCGGAGCCCAGCGGGTCGAGGCTGCGGTGTCCGGGAGCGGCCACTGCACTCCAGTGTGGGCGACAGAATGAGACTCCATCTCCAAACCATAACAGAAAATAGCCAGGTTCCCTGACTCAGCCTGTAATCCTGCGATTGAGGAGGCTGCGGGGAGAGGACAACTTAAGCCCGCGGGTTCGAGACAAACCTGGGCAACTTGGGGAGTCTTCATCTCTACAATAAATCAAAAATCAGCCTGGCGTGGTCGCACATGCCTGTAATGCCAGCTCCTCGGAAGGCTGAAGCGGAAGGAGCAATGGAGC
>NW_007240664.1:0-2546 GCF_000164805.1 Carlito syrichta
AGATAATTATTAAGCAGCTAGTTATTCAGCTAGTTAAATAGTTAGCTAACTATTTAATTCAGGTAGTTAAATCAGCTAGCTAACTTGTTAAATCAGTCATTTAAGTCAGCTAGCTAAGTAATTAAGTCAGATAGCTAAGTCAGCTATTTAAGTCATCTTTCTAATTAGTCAGATGGTTAAGACAGTTAGCTAGCTAGTTAGCTAACAGATTAAATCAACAGGTTGAGTGAGGTAGTTAGCTAGTTAACTAACGGGTTAAGTCAGCTGGTTGAGTCAGCTAGCTAGCTAGTTAGCAAACGGGTTGTGTAAGCTAGATGAGTAGGCAAGCAAGCTAGTTAGCTAACGAGCTATGTCTGCTGGTTGAGTTAGCTAGCTAACTCTTTAGATAACAAGTTAAGTCAGATGATTAAGTCAGCTAGCTAGCACGTTACATAACGAGTAAGCTTACTAGTTAGCTAGCTAGTTAAGTCAGCAAGTTAGCTATACCACTAACTATTTATGTCAGCTTTTTAACTAAATAGCTAGCTGGTTAGATAACTATTTAAGTCAGCTGGCTAGCTAGGTAGCTAGCTAGTTAGCTGACTATATAAGTCAGCTGGCCAGCTAGGTAGCTAGCTAGTTAACTCAGATAGTTAAGTCAGCTGGCTAGCCAGAAGGCTAGATATGTAGCGAGCTAGTTAAGTCAATTGGCTAGCCAGCTGGCTAACTGGTTAATTCAGTTAGTTAAGAGAGATGACTAGCCAACTGGAAATGTATTTAGCTAGCTAGTTAAGTCATCTAGACAGCTACCTGGCTAGCAATTGATGTCAACGTGTTAAGTCGGCTGACTAGCCAACTGGCTAGCTGTTTAAGTCAGCTTATTTAGTCAGCTTTCTAGCCGGCTGGCTAGGAAGGTAGCTTTCTAGATATATCTGCTTGCTAGACAGCAGGCTAACCATTCAAGTCAGATAATTAAGTCAGCTCACTAGCCTGCAGGCTATGTAGGTATCGAGCTAGTTAACTGAGCTGGCTTGCCAACTTGCTATCTTAAGTCAACTGGGTAAGTCAGTTGGCTAGCGAGCTGACTATATAGGTAGCCAGCTAGTTAAGTTACCTGGCTAGCCAGCTGACTAACTGGTTAAGTCAACTAGTTAAGTCAGCTGGCAACCTGCTGCTAGCTAGTTAAGTCAGCTCGTTAAGTCTGTTGGCTATCCAGCTTGTTACCTAGTTGAAAAGCTAGTTAAATCAGATGGATAGCTAGTTATTTCTGCTAGTTAAGTCAGCTGCTTACCGAGGAATCTAGCTATATAAGTCAGCTAGTTATGTCAGCTAGCTAGCTCGTTATGTCAGCTAGTTAAGCCAGCTGGTGAGCTAGGTATCTAGGCTGGTTAAGTCAGCTAGTTAAATTAGCTTGCTAGCTAGTTATGTTAACAAGTTAAGTCAGCTGGCTAGCCAGCTGCCTAGCAGGGTAGCTAAATAGTTAAGTCAGGTGGCTAGCAAGTTATGTTGTTAGTTAAGTAATCTAGCTAAGTCATCTCAATAGACAGCTGGTCAACTCGGTAGCTAGCTAGTTAAGTCACCTGGCTATCCAGCTGTCTAACTATTTACCTAGGCAGTTGTCAGTCTGCTAGCCAGCTGCCTAACTAGTCAAGTAACGTAGTTAAGTCTGCTGGCTAGACAGCTAGCTAACTAGGTAGTTAGATAGTTATGTCAGCAGTCTACACCACTTCCTAGCTAGTTAATTTACCTAGTTATCCAGCTGGATAGCCAGTTAACTTGCTTATTAACTCAGCTGGTTTGACAGCTGGCTAGCTAGTTAAGTCACCTAGTTTTGTCAGCTGGCTGGCCAGCAGGCTAACTAGATAGCAAGCAATTTAATTCAGCTGATTAGTAAGCAGACCAGCTATTTATGTCAGCTAGTTAAGTCAGTTGTCTAGCCAGTTGGTTAGCTAAGCAGAGAGCTAGTTATTTCAGTTGGCTATCCAGCTTGCTATGTAATTAAGTCAGTTAGTTAAGTCGGCTGGCTAGCCAGCTACCTAGTTATGTGGAGAGCTAGTTAAGTTAGCTGGTTAGCCAGTTGGCTAACTAGTTAAGTCAGCTAGTTGATTCAGCTGGCTTCCCAGCTGGCTACCTAGGTAGCTAGCTAGTTAAGTCAGCTGCCTAGCCAGCTGGCTAGCTGGTTAGGTCAGCTAATTAATTCAGCTGGCCAGCCAGCATCCTAGCTACATAAGTCAGCTAGTTAAGTCAGCTGGACAGGCAGCTGGCTAGCAGGATATGTAAACTAGTTAAGTCAGCAGCAGAGCCAGCTGGCTAGCTAGGTAGTTAGCTAGTTAAGTCTGCTAGTTAAGTAATCTCTCTAGCTAGTTAGCTAGCTAGTTGTCATTTAGTTAAGTCAGCTGTCTAGTCAGCTGTAAAGCAGGGAAGCTAGCTAGTTAAATCAGCTGGCTAGCCAGCTGGCTAGCTAGTTACATCACGCAGTTAAGTCAGCTCACTGGCCAGCATGTTAACTAGGTAGCTAGGTAGTTAACTCACCTGGCAAGTCAGCGGGCTATGTAGGTAGGTAGCCA
>NW_007240664.1:2566-10558 GCF_000164805.1 Carlito syrichta
TGGCTAGCCAGCTGGCTACTTCATTAAATAAGGTAGTTTAGTCAGCTGTCTAGCCTGATGGCTAGTTACATACCTAGGCAATTAAGCCAGCTGGCTAACCAGCTGGTTAGCTAGTTAAGTCAGAATGTTAAGTCCACCTGCTAGCCAACTAGCCAGCTAGGTAGCTAGCTCCTTATGTCAACTGTATAGATAGTTAAGTCACCTAGATATGTCAGCTGACTATCAGCTGGCTAGCTAGGTAGCTTGCTATTTAAGTCAGTTGACTAGACAACTGGCTAGCTAGATAAGTCACCTAATTAATACAACTGGATAGCCAGCTGGATAGCTATGTAGCAAGCTACTTAATTCAACTGACTAGAAAACAGGCATGCTATTTAAGGGAGCTACTTAAATCAGCTGACTAGCCAGCTGACTAGCTATGTAATGACCTAGTTAAGTCAGTTGTCTGGTCAGATGGCTAGCTAATTAAGTCAGCTAGTTAAGTCAGCTGGATATTCAGGTGGTTAAAGAGGTAGAGAGCTAATTTAATCAGCTTGCTAGACAGCTGGATAAATAGTTAAGTCAGGTAGTTTAGGCACCTGGCTGGCCAACTGCCTAGCTCGTTTATCAAGTAGTTAATTCAGCCTGCTTACCAGCTTCCTAGTTATTTTAGTCATCTCATTAAGTCAGTTGGCTAGGCTGCTCGCTTGCTAGTCAAAAAGCTAGACAATTCAGATGGTTAGACAGCTGGCTAGCTAGATATTTCAGCTAGTTAAGTCAGCTGGCTAGCTACGTAGCTAGCTAGTTAAGTCAACTATTTATGTCACCTGGCTAGCTAGTTAAGCCAGCTAGTTAAGTTGGCTAGTTAGTAAGATAGCTAGCTAGGGAAGTCAGATGGTTAAGTCAGCTGGCTATTTAGGAAACTAGCTCGTTAAGTCAGTTAGTTAAGTGAGTTGGTTAGCTAGTTCATCAGCTTAAGTCAGCTGGCTATCCTGCTTCCTAGTTGGGTAGCTAGCTATATAAGTCAGCTGGCTAGACAGCTGGTTAGTTAGGCAGCTAGGTTGTTAAGTGAGCTGGCAAGTCAGTGGGATACACAGGTAGCTAGCTATTTTAGTCAGCTGGTTAGCCACCTGGCTAGCTAAGGATGTCAGCTAGTTAAGTAAGCTGGCTAGCCAGCTGACTAACTAGGTAAATCAGATAGTTTATTCAGCTGCCTAACCAGCTGGCTAGCTGTTTAAGTCAGCTAGTTAATTCAAGTGCCTAAGAACTGGCTAGCTATGTAGCTACACAGTTGACTCAGCTGTCTAGCCTGCTGTCTATTTGGCGAAGTCAGCTAGTTAAGTCAGCTGGCTAGCCATCCTTGCGAGGTAGGTAGCTAGCTAATTAAATCATCTGGCTAGCTGGCTGGTTAGCTAGTTAAGTCAGAGTGTTATGTGACCTGGCTAACTGCCTGGCTAGCTAGGTGGCTAGCTAGTTAAGCGAGCTGTCTAGCCAGATGGCTATCTACTTAAGTCAGCTAGTTAAGTTAGCTGGTTAGTCGGCTGGCTAGCTAGGTCGCTGGCAAGTAAAGCTGGCTGGTTAGCAGGCTGGACAGCTAGGTGGCCAGTTATTTCAGCCACTTGTCGAGCAGGGTGCCTGGCTAGTTAAGCTGGTTGGCTATCCTACTGTCCAGTCAGCCGCCTGGCAATTTAATCTGGCTGGCTAGCCTGCTGGCCATCCCAAAGGCTACATAACTGGCTGCCTAGGCAACTACCCAGCCAGGTAACTAAGTAGGTAAGCAAGTTGGCTAGCCATCTAACCAACGCTGTAGCTAGCTAGTTATGCCAGCTGGCTAACCAGCTAGCCAGCCAACTAGCTAGTCAGCTAGTAAAGTCAACTGCCAGCTAGTTAAATCAACTCATTAAGTTAATTGGCTATCCAGCTGGTTAGCTAGTTAAAAACCTAATTAAGTCAGGTGGGTAGCCATCTGGCTAGCAAGTTATTTCAGCTTGTTAAGTCAGTTGGCTAGGCTGCTCGCTTGCTAGTCAAAAGGCTAGACAATTCAGATGGCTAGACAGCTGGCTAGCTAGATATTTCAGCTAGTTAAGTCAGCTGGCTAGCTAGGAAGCAAGCTACATAAGACAGCTAGTTATTTCAGCTAACTAGCTAGCTATGACAGTTAGTTAAGTCAGGTGGCTAGCTAGATAGCTAGCTAGGTAGAAACCTAGTTAAGCTAGCTAGTTAAGCCAACTGACTAGCTAGGTTGCTAGCTGGTTAAGTCAGCTAGTTAAGTTTGCTAGCTAGCTAGTTAGGTCAGTGATTTAAGTAAGCTGGTGAGCAAGCTGCCTAGCTTGGTAGCTAGCTAGTTAAGTCAGCTGGCTAGCCAGTTAACTAGTTAGTTAACCTAGTTAAGTCAGATCAATAGTCAGTTGGTCAGCTAAGTAGCTAAGTAGTTAAGTCAGCTGGCAAGCCAGCAGGCTATGTAGGTAGCTAGCTAGTTAAGTCAGCTGGATATCCAACTGGCTAGCTAGGTTCCTATGCAGTTAGGTCAGCCAGCTAGCAAGCTGGCTAGCTAGTTAAGTCACCTAGTTAAGGCAGATGGCTAGACAGCTGGCTAGTTAGGTAGGTAAATAGTTAAGTCAACTGTCTATCCCGCTGGCTATCTAGTTAAGTCACCTAGTTAAGTCAGCTTGCCTGCCAGCTGGCTAGCTAGGAAACTGGCTCTTTACGTCACCTGGCTAGACAGCTGGCTACTTAGGTAAGTTGACTAGTTAAGTCAGTTTGCTAGCCAGCTGGCTAGCTATATATCAAACTGGTTAATTCAGCTGACTATCAAGCAGGCCAGCTGTTTAAGTCAGCCAGTTAAGTCAGCTGACTTGAACCTGGCTATTTAGGTAGCAAGCTACTTAAGTCAGTTGGCTCGCCAGCAGCCTAACTAATTAAGTCAGCTAGTTAAGACAGCTGGCTAGCCAGCTACCTAGCTTGGTAGACAGTTAGTTAAGTCAGTTGTCTAGCCAACTGGCTAACTAGTTATGTCAGCTAGTTGAGTCAGCTGGCTATCCAGTTGGCTAGCTGATTGTCAACTAGTTAAGTCAG
Organism: Carlito syrichta; assembly: GCF_000164805.1. Classification (NCBI taxonomy): domain Eukaryota; kingdom Metazoa; phylum Chordata; class Mammalia; order Primates; family Tarsiidae; genus Carlito; species Carlito syrichta. The sequence goes on from NW_007240664.1 coordinate 5,621, forward strand.
TTGGGTAGCCAACTGGCTAGCTATGCAGCATGCTAGTTAAGTCAGCTGGCTAGTCAGCTGGCTGTTTTTTTAAGTCAGGTAATTAATTCAGCTGGCTAGCTAGGTAGCTAGCAACTTTAGTCAGCTGGCTAGCCAGCTGGTTAGCTGGTTAAGTCAGCTAGTTAATTCAGCTGGCCAACTAGGTAGCTATATAGTTAAGTCAGCTGGATAGCTAGTTATGTCAGTTAAGTCAGCTGTCTAGCCAGCTGCCTAACATGGCAGCTATCTAGTTAAGTCAGCTGACTAGCCATCTGGCTAGCTAGTTAAGTTACCTAGATAAGTCAGTTGGCTAGCCAGCTCGCTAGTTAGTTAAAAAGCTAGTTAACTCAGATGGCTAGAAAACTGGGTAGCTAGTTATTTCAGCAAGTTAAGTTAACTGGCTATCAAGGTAGCTAGTTAAGTCAGCTTGTAATGTCAGCTAGCTGGCTAGTTAATTCAGATAATTAAGTTGGCTAACTAGCTAGTTAGCTAGGTAGGTAGCTAGCTAGTTATTTCAGGTCATAAAGTCAGCACACTATCTAGGTAGCTAACTAGTTTAGTCAGCTAGTTATGTCAGCTTGTTCGCTAGTTAAGTCAGCTAGTTAAGTCAGCTGGTTAGTCAGCTGCCTAGTTGTGTAGCCAACTAGTTTATTCAGTTGGCTAGCCAGCTGGATAGCTTGTTAAGTCAGCTCGCTAGTCAGCTGGGTAGCTAGGTAGCTAGGTACCTAAGTCAACTGTCAAATCAGTGGGATACATGGGAAGTTAGCTAATTAGGTCAGTTGGCCTGCCAGCTGGCTATCTACTGATGTCAGCTAGTTAAGTCTGCTAGGTAGCCAGCAGGCTAATGAGTTAAGTCATGTAGTTGAGACAGCTGGATAGCCAGGTGTTTAGCTGGTTAAATCAGCTAGTTAATTCAGGTGGCTAGCCAACTGGGTAGCTAGGTAGCTAGCTAATTAAGTCACCTGGGTAGCCTGCTGACTAGCTGGCTGTCAGTTATTTAAGTCAGCTGGCTAGCCACTTTGCTAGGAGTGTAGCTAGCTAATTACTCTGCTGGCTAGTTGGCTGGTTAGCTAGTTAAGTCTGCGAGTTATGTGAGCTGGCTAGCTAGCTGGCTAGCTAGCTGTGCAGCTAGTGAAGCCGGCTGGCTAGCCGGATGTTAATCTAGATAAGTCAGCTCGTTAAGTCAGCTAGATAGCTGGCTGGCTAGCTAGGTTGCTGGCAAGATAAGCCGGCTGGTTAGCAGGCTGGTCAGGTAGATGGCCTAGCTTGTTAATCAACTAGTTAAGTCAGCTGGCTACCCAGTTGGCTAGATAGTTAAGTCACTTCATTAAGTCAGTTGGATAGCCAGCTTGGTAGCTAGTTAAAAAGCTAGTTAAGTCATTTGTCTAGACAGCTGTCTAGCTAGGTATTTCAGCTAGTTAATTCAGCTGACTAGCTAGGTAGCTAGCTACTTAAGTCAGCTAGTTATGCCAGCTAACTGGCAAGTTAAATCAGCTAGATAAGTCAGCTAGCTAGCTAGCTAGCTACATATCTAGCTAGTTATTTCAGCTTGTAAAGTCAGCTGGCTAACTAGGTAGCTAGCTAGTTGTCAGCCAGTTAATTGAGCTTGCTAGCTAGTTAAGTCAGCTAGTTAAGTAAGCTGGCTAGTCAGCTGGCTAGTTAGGTTACCTAGCCAAGTTAGCTCGTTTGCCAGCTAGATACCTAGTTAGCTACATAAAGTCAGCTAACAAGCATGTGGGAAAGGTATGTAGCTAACTAGTTAAGTCAGCTGACTAGCCACCTGGTTAACTGGTAATGTAAGCTAGTTAAATCAGCTGGATAGCCAGCTGGCTAACAAGTTCAGTCACCTAGGTGAGTCAGCTGGCTAACCAGCTGTTTAGCTCGTTAATTCTGCTAGTTAATTCAAGTGGCTATCCATGTGGCTAGCTAGGTAGCTAGCTAGTTAAGCCAGCTGGCTAGTTGGTTGGCTATCTAGTTAAGTCAGCTATTAAAGTCAGCTAGATAGCCAGCTGGCTAACTAGGTGGCTGACAAGATTAGCCAGCTGGTTATCAGGCTGGCAATGTAGGTGGCCAGCTAGCTAAGTCAGCTGGCTAGCCAGCTGACCAGCAGGGTGGCTGGCTAGTTAAGCTGGCTGGCAATCAGACTGTCCAACCATCAGGTTACTTAACCTGACTAGCTATCCAGTTGGTCAGCCTGCTAGCTAGCTAGATGGCTGCTTACCCAGCTAGACAGCCAGGTATCTAGCTAGTAAAGACAGCTGCCTACTCATCTAACCAACCAGGGAGCTAGTTAGTTAAATCAGCTGACTAGCCAGTTATACAGCCCACTAGCTAATCAGCTAGTTACGTCAGTTATCTAGCAAGTTAGCAAGTTACATCAGCTAGTAAGTCAGCTAAATATTTAGCTACCTAGTTAAGTCAGATAGCTGTCATGTTTCTAGTCAGCTAGCTAGTTAAGTCAGCTAGCAAGTCAGCTAGCTATTCAGCTATGTAGTTAAGTCAGTTAGCCAGCTAACTACCCAGTTAACAAGCTAATTATGTCAGCTAGTTAGACAGCTAGATAGCTTGTTTGCTAGCTAGTTATGTCAGGTAGATATCCAGCTAGCTAGTCAGCTAGCTAGTTAAGTCAGCTAGCTAATCAGCTAGTTACTTAGCTAACTAGTTGGCTAGCAACTCAGCTTGCTGGTCAACTAACTAGTGGGATTGCTCACTTTCCATCAGGTCAGCTAAATAGTCAGCTCACTTGCCTGCCAACTGGTCAAAAACTAGTTGGCTCACTTCCCAGCCAAGAGGTCAACTACCTTGTCAGCTTGCTCATAGTCAACAGGCCAGCTAACTAGTCGGCTTCCCCACCACCCAACTAGTTAAGTCAGCTCATAAGTTGGCTCGCTCACAGGTCGACTAGTTAAGGCAGCTCACCCATTGGCTCACTGGCAGGCCGACTAATTAACTCGGCTCACTGGTCGACTCAATCATCAGTCGACTAAATAAGGCTTCTGAGCTGTTGGCTTACTTGCAAGCCAAGTAAATTCAGCTGACCAGTCAACTCACTCCTCGGTCAAATAGTTAAGTCAGCTGACAGGTCAGCTCACTCATTGGCCGATTAGTTAAATCAGCTGACAACTCGACTCACTCACCAGCTGACTAGTTAATTGGGCTGACAATTCAGCTCACTCACTGGTCGACTTGTTAAGTCTGCTCACCTGTTGCCTCACAGGCAGGCCAACTATTTAAGTCAGATAACTGGTCAGCCTACTAGCAGGCAAACTAGTAGAGTTAGATAACCAATCAGTCTACTCGTTGGCCAACTTGTCAGCTGATAATTAGCTCAGCTAACTGGTAAGCCTACTAGTTAGGCCAACTAAATAGTTGGTCAACAAGTCGGCCGAATAGTTAGTTCAGAAAACCAGCATGCCAACTCATTAACCGAGCTAACTAGTGGGCCAACCCCTCAGTCAACTATTTGACCCAGCTAACTATCTGGCCGTTTAATTGGTCAAATTGATAAGTCAGCTAACTAGTAGGCCTAGCTAACTCGTTAACCAACTAGTTAAGTCACCTAGTCACCTAGCTAACTCGTTAACCAACTAGTTAAGTCAGCAAATTTATCAACTAGTTAAAACAGTTAGCTAACTCGTTAACCAACTCATTAAATCAGCTAGCTATCTAGTTAGCCAACTAATTAAGTCAGCTAACTAAGTCTGCTAGCTAAACAGCGAGCAACCTAAGTCAGCTGGCTAAGTCAGCTAGCTCACTAATTAGTTAACTATTTAAGTCAGCTATTTAAGACTGCCACCAAACTGGTTAGCTAATTAGTTAAGTCAGCTAGTTATTCAGCTAATTAAATAGTTAGCTAAATTTTTAATTCAGGTAGTTAGTCAGCTAGTTAACTAGTTAAGTCAACTAGTTAATTCAGTAAGCTAAGTAGTTAAGTCAGCTAACTAAGTAAGCTAGTTAAGTCAGCTTTCTTACTTAGTCAGCTGGTTCAGACAGCTAGCTTGCTAGTTAGCTAATGGGTTACATCAGCAGGTTGAGTCAGATAGTTAGTTAGTTAACTGAATGGTTAAATCAGCTGGTTGAGTCAGCTAGCTAGCTAGTTAGCAAACGGGTTGAGTCAGCTGGTTGAGTAGGATAGCTAGCTAGTTAGCTAACGAATTAAGTCAGCTGGATGAGTCAGATAGCTAGCTTGTTAGTTAACGAGTTAAGTCAGATAAGTAAAAAGCTAGCTAGCACGTTAGATAATGAGTCAACTAACTAGCTAGTTAGCTGGTTAAGTCAGCTGGCTAACCAGCTGGCTGGCTATTTGTCACCTAGTTAAGTCTGCTCGCTGACAAGCAGTTTAGGTAGGTAGTTAAGTAGTTAAGTCAGCTGACAAGCCAGCAGGCTATGTAAGCAGGTAGCTAGTTAAGTCAGCTGGTTAGCCATCTGGCGTCTAGTTATGTCAGCTAGTTAAGTTAGCTGGCTATTCAACTGTCTAGCTAGGTAGATAGCTAGTTGTCTGCTGGCTAGCCAGCTGGCTACTTCATTAAGTTTGCTACTAAAGTCAGCTGGTTGGCCTGCTGACTAGCTAGGTAGCTAGGCAATTCAGTAAGCTGTCTAACCACCTGTCTAGCTAGTTAGGTCACCTAGTTAAGCCAGCTTGTTAGCCAGCTTGCTAACTAAGTAGCTAGCTAGTTATGTCAGCTGTGTAGCCTGCTGTCTAGATAGTTAAGTCACCTAGTTAAGTCAGCTGACCAGCCCTTTTGATAGCTAGGTAGCTTGATATTTATTCAGCTGGCTAGATAGCTGGCTAGCTAGATATGAGACCTAGTTAATTCAGCTGGATTGCCAGATGGCTTGCAATGTAGCATGCTAGTTAATTCAACTGGCTAGAAAGGTAGGCCAGCTAGTAAAGATAGCTAGTTATGATAGGTAGTGACC
>NW_007240665.1:0-776 GCF_000164805.1 Carlito syrichta
TAGCTGAGCTAATTATCAGCTGACAAGTTGGCCAACGAGTAGACTGATTGGTTATCTAACTCTACTAGTTTGCCTGCTAGTAGGCTGACCAGTTATCTGACTTAAATTGTTGGCCTGCCTGTGAGGCAACAGGTGAGCAGACTTAACAAGTCGACCAGTGAGTGAGCTGAATTGTCAGCTCACTTAACTAGTCAACTGGTGAGTGAGTTGAGTTGTCAGCTGATTTAACTAATCGGCCAATGAGTGAGCTGACCTGTCAGCTGACTTAACTATTTGGCCGGGGAGTGAGTTGGCTGGTCAGATGAATTTACTTGGCTTGCAAGTAAGCCAACAGCTCAGAAGCCTTATTTAGTCGACTGATGATTGAGTAGACCAGTGAGCCGAGTTAATTAGTCGGCCTGCCAGTGAGCCAATAGGCAGTAGACCAGTGAGCTGCCTTAACTAGTCGACCTGTGAGCGAGTCAACTTATGAACTGACTTAACTAGTTGGCTGGTGGGGAGGCCGACTAGTTAGCTGGCCTGTTGACTATGAGCAAGCTGACAAGGTAGTTGACCTCTTGGCTGGCAAGTGAGCCAACTAGTTTTTTTGACCAGTTTGCAGGCGAGTGAGCCAACTATTTTAGCTGACCTGATGGAAAGTGAGCAATCCCACTAGTTAGTTGACCAGCAAGCTGAGTTGCTAGCCGACTAGTTAGCTAAGTAACTAGCTGATTAGCTGGCTGACTTAACTAGCTAGCTGACTAGCTAGCTGGATATCTACCTGACATAACTAGCTA
>NW_007240666.1:0-3783 GCF_000164805.1 Carlito syrichta
TCTCAGGGTGATCAATAAGGCTACTTTGGGTATGTTCCAGTCCCATGTGAACTTTAGATCTTGTTCAGTTTATAGCTTCCTAATAACTGTTCTCTCTCTGACCTTATGGAATCTCACCTTACGCATGTGACACTTATTCAGCCAAACATTCAAAACGTTCCCAGTTCAGACATACAAGCTTCTATCAATGCAGAACTCTTTCTGCTTTGGTAGTGTGCATCACAGATTTCAGCCGCCTTAGCCTTGCTAACTTTTATCTTTGTCTTTAAGTCTGAAAACCCATTGTTCTCAGTTTGGGATCACCCTCCCTCTGCCAGAGTCCAGAAAGTGCCTGAAAGAGAAATCTGGGGCTATGATAAGGCTCACCTTGTTCTTCTCCTTCTCTTGGGAATCCTGCATTGCTAATTGTCCAAATCTGAAAAGAGTTGTTTCAAATATTTTTGAATTTTCAACTTGCTCATGACAAGGGTTAATTTTACTATCAGTGATTCTGCCATACTCATAAGTGGAAGTGCTCCATCTGTGATTCTTAAAACTTCCTAGAGAATTCAGATGGGTATTCAAAGTACCTCGTTCCAGTTTACATTTATCAACTTAGCAGTATACATCTGAATGAATTATAGTGAATACACAATCATCTTGTACAAAAGAGATCTGTAACATAGTCAAACAATCTATAACTTCATATGTGCATTTTTCTATCTCAGCCTCCACTATTCCTTAGTCCAATATATCCTATGTTCAATTAATTCGTTACACAATGCACTGGTAGTCTCCATCAGAGTGTATATCATTTTTAGTTATAAACATTTAATTTTCATACATCACTGAATAACTTGAAAACAATTATTACATATTGTCCTGATTTAATGCCAGTGACATTTCCTTGGGAAATACAGTCATAAGAATTCACCTTCTAAACCTGTGGTTGAAAAACTGCAGTCCACAAACCAAATCACACATCCATCGCTTGATTTTATAAGTAAAGGGTTTTTTGGAACATAGCCATGCTCTTTCATTTACATATAATCTATGGCTGTTTTCATGCTACAATGGCAGAGTGAGACAGAAACCCTATGATCCCCAAAGTCTAAAATGTGTATTAACTAGCCCTTTACAGAGAAAAAAAACCTGCTAACCTCTGTTCTAAACTCATATATTTGGATACTGTTCGTCAATAGACTGTAAGTTAATGATTCCACAAATATTGTACTTTCACTATTTATATTTAGAACACAACAGCATAGTGAACATGGGAGGAATGTTATTGGTCCAGCTTCCCTTTTCTCCATAACTTTCATGGAAGCATTTCGGAAGAGGGATACTAGTGTGAAAGGAGATAACACAATAAAAATCCTCAATGGGTGTTAGGCACAGTCCTTCAACTTCTTCCAGTATTCCTTCTGTAAATGATTTCCACATCTGTGGGGCACAGCTAGTATTTATCAAGTTAACAAGGCTTACTGAATACACACGTATCATAATGCATAATAAATATTATATTACATTATATTTATAAACAATGAATGGGAGGTATGTCAAAATTAAGGTAAAATGCAACAAAGATGACATATATACTAATAGAAAAAGGTAATGACCAAAGCTAAAATGGAGATGTAGAATGCAATTATTACATCTACTGGCTGCAAGTAGGGTTTGAATTAGAAGTAAAAAAGCTTCTAGAATTTGTTAATCCCACAAACCAATGACCAGAAATCAGATTTAAGGACTCTAAACAATGGTACAAATATAGAAAGCACTTGTAGAGCATTTAAAAACTTCCAATATATTGTGTTGTCTCTTCTTCCTACTGGCATTTGAAAAAATCAAATTTCTAACTTCAGTAGTATTAAAATGAAAACCTATCTGATTGACAGCAAATCAAATCACATAACAGCCTTTCATATAGCCCTGTGATAATGTCTAATGAAGTAATCAGGCCACTGCTATTAAAATTACAATTTATATTAAGAAACTGCGAATACGTGTTCATTATGTATTTGCATTTTGATAGTTATTATATTCCTTTTATTTTACTTGAGTGATTTGACGTATCAGGTACTGCCCTATGCCCTTTGGAGAGATAGTCTTATAACAACTCACTGTCCATCATTGAATATGTGGTTTATTGTAGGCCTCGGCGAAGTTGCTGGGGACATATCCAACTTGCTGATTAGTAGAATGTACTGTGTGCATGGAAATGGGACTGGTGATGAAAATATATCATTTAGGAAGACATATGTGTTGCCTAACCGCATGAAGCTTAGAGTCTATAGTTTTATTGATTTCAAGGCAGTGGAATCCTCCATTCCCATTCTTTACCACACTTTCCAAAGGTCCTGTTGGGAAAGGAAGTAAAGGTGATAATAGTGAGCTCCTCTATTCTGTCATCATACTTTGTCAGTATCCCCATACTGTCACTGGTTTTATGGCACTGAGAAATGAAAACTTGTCCTCTTTAATAAAAAATTAAAACTCTTCAGATTCATTAAAAGAGGAATTTCACTTCAGTTTTACATCACCCCACCTTAATTATAAACTCTAAACTATATAATGAAATGTGGGAAGACAGCAAAATGTGCTTTTTATAATAACATGAAGTATTTGGAAAAGTGAAAAGAAGCTAACTAACATTTATGTCGTATTTACCTCTATCTTTCAGTGATATAGATATTACAACCGTGAACTGGTAACATACCAATTTCCAGTCCAAGTACATTATTCCCTCCCAACACAAATATTCGTTATAAATCATTTTTGAAACATTTTTACATTAAACGAAGGGATGGTCTGGTTCCAAAAATCAGTATCTCTCTGGGAAGCTTATTAAATACAGAACAATGGCAATGGGGGTTTTCAACAATAAAATAAAATTTAAAAATCTATCTTTATCTATACTATGGTTAAAATATTTCTGTTACACATGAACATTGTCTTTGAAAATTCCTTTTGATCATAGCATTTTCTATTGCAATACTCTTACGAATACCTATGTTCCTTTCTCTTTATGTTAGGTATCTTTTAACATTACAATTGACAAAATTCTGAGAAGAAAAAAAAAACACTGAATTGAAAATTAAAAGGGATAAGCTTGGTGGCTCAGCCTATAATCCCAGCATTTTGGGAGGCCAATGCGAGTGGATTTCCTGAGCCAGCAGGTTTGAGACCAGCCCGGGCAACTTGGCAAGGCCTCTTCTCTACAATATATCAAAAATTAGCTGGTTGTGGTAGCACGTGCCTGTAGTTCCAACTACTTGGAAGGCTGAGGCAGAAGGATCACCGGAGCACAGCTCGTCAACGCTGGGAAGGCTGTGAGTGTGCCACTGTCCTCCAGCCTGGGTGACACTGTGACTCCAACTCAAAAAAAAAAAAAAGAAAAGAAAGGAAAATTAAAAATATACAACTACTGCTACCTTCAAGTGAAGGTGAGGTAATTAGGCGCCATTTCTGCTGAAGGACTCACTGGTGACCTAGAAAACATTGGCATAATCATTATTTTAATGGCTCCCCCAATTTCATTTATGCATCTGGACAAATAAATCCTTTTGGAAATCTCATCTACGTTTATTTACCTTACATATAGAACATGAAATGTAATCTATTTTGTCACTATTACTGTAATGAAAAAATTGTTGACACCTTTCATCGAATGAACTTTGCTTTATTGAGAAAAAAACTCAAAGATTAAAAATTTAAGTATATTTATATTCAGCATACTAACTTCTATTCAGTCCAACGTATGGAACTGATGATCAAGACACAAGATAGATTCAATAAAATCAA
>NW_007240667.1:0-471 GCF_000164805.1 Carlito syrichta
ACTGACCCAGCATTTATAAAGTCAATTTCAATTTATCAGGGATAGTTAAGTAAGCTGCTGGTTAGGAAAATTGAAAATATAAGAGGCATCCTCAGTTTCTCCTTGGACTATTTAGTGAGTGAGCAATTCCTTTGATTTATACTCCTAAGCATTTTTTTAACAGTGTGTATGCTTCTCACCAGTTTCTCCACTGTCGCCTGGTTCTGGCTATTCATCCACTTTTACCTAGAATGCTTTAATGGTTTCCTGACTTGTCACACTGTCTCCAAAGCCAAATCCTTAGGATTCCTAATTCACAATCACACTACCCTGGTCTTCCAAAAACAGAAGATCTATTCATGGTACTTGTACCTTAAAACATCTGTGGCTCCTGTTGCCTTGAACAATCCCCCATGATCTGTCCCCTGGACTAGCACTCCAGCCTCGTGTTTAGCCTTGTTGGCATTGTATTTCACATAGCCATGTCAGCAC
>NW_007240668.1:0-6650 GCF_000164805.1 Carlito syrichta
CCGGCTGATTTTTTAATTTACTGTAGAGATGAGGTCTCGCCAAGTTGCCCAGGCGGGTCTTGACCCCGCGGGCTCAGGCAATCCACTCACCTCAGCCTCGCAAAGCACGAGATTACAGGCTGAGCCACTGAGCCCGGCTTGGTCTGGTAATTTTTATTAGATTGTTAGAATTAAAAAGTAGCTGGAACTACAGGTGCGCACCACCAAGCTGGCCTATTTTAAAATTTATTTTAGAAAGGAGGTAGTGTGCTACAGAGTAAGACAACTCCGCATTTCTACAATGTAACAAGTGACGTGTGAGCCCTAACCACATAGTAACTAGTCAAACACAGGAACCTTCTCTGAGAACTAACTATCCTCAGGAAGGCAGGTTCAACAGTGTCCCAGGACAAACTGAACCATCCCTCCACTCCCTGCCTTATTCCCATGTTTTTTTTTGTTTGTTTGTTTTGAGTTGGAGTCTCACTCTGTCGCCCAGACTAGAGGGCAGTGGCCACTCCTGGCCAACGCAGCCTCGACCTGCTGGGCTCCAGCGATCCTTCCGCCTCAGCCTTCCGAGTAGCTGGAACTACAGGCGTGCGCTACCTCACCCGGCTGATTTTTTGATTTATTGTAGAGATGAAGTCTCGCCAAGTTGCCCAGGCGGGTCTTGAACCTGCGGGCTCAGGCAATCCACTCACCTCGGCCTCCCAAAGCAGAGGATTACAAGCTGAGCCACCGAGCCCAGCATGAATCTATATTTTCAACCGCAACTTGTACGAAGTCTAAGTAAAAATCAAGTCTTTCCAATGAAAATTTAGCTTCTGAATGGAGATGTACTATAAGTCTACAGTACACACTGGATTTCAAAGACTTTATGTAAAAAAAGGTCAATATTTCAATAATTTTAACACTGCATGTTAAAATGTTATAAACAACCAGATTCAGTGCCCACGCCAAAAATCTCAGCACTTTGGGAGGCAGAGACAAGAGGATTGCCTGAGCCCCAGGGCTTTGAGACCATCCTGGGCAACTTGGTGAAACCTTATCTCTACAATAAATCAACAAATTAGCCGGGCTTGGTGGCGTGAACCTGTAGTTCCAGCTACCTGGAAGGCTGAGGTGGACGGATCGCCGGAGCCCAGCAGGTCGAGGCTGCGGTGATTGTGAGTGTGCCATTGCATCCAGCCTAAGTGAGAGAGTAAAAGTCCAACTCAAAAAAAAAAAAGGAAAAGAAATGATGTGAGCAAGAACGTTGAACGTAAAAGTGCATGTAGACGCCCCTCATTTTCTCCTCTTCGCCCCTCAGCATCTGCCCAGCACCTCCTGACACCGCCACACTTGCTTTGCTAATTATGCGCTTGCTTAAGAAATTCCAGAGGCCAATCTTGGAACAAACCAGGCATGGAGCAATCCAGGCATGGAGCCCCGATTGCAGAACCCACCCACCTGAGTGAGTCACGGACAATTGATCCACCTCCCTCCGGCCGCAGTCAAGATGACGACAGCCAGACCCCTAGATGAGCAATTTCTCCAAACAGCCATCAGAACAAAGACATGGAGACCTTGGAGACCTCACAACCTATGTCATTCCCACATAACTCCCCGCCAGGTATCCTTTTTTTTTTTGGTTGGAGTCTCTCTGTTGCCCAGGCTGGAGTGCAGTGGCACGCTCCCAACCTCCGCAGCTTTGACCTCCTGAGCTCAAGCAATACTTCTGCCTCAGCCTTTCAAATAGCTGGAACTACAGGGGCATACCCCCACACCCGGCTATTTTTTTTTTTTTATTGTAGAGACAAAGTATTGCCATGTTGCCCATGGTGGTCTCGAACCCGTGGGCTCAGGCAATTCTCTCGCCTCGGCCTCCCAAAGTGCTGGGATTACAGGCGGGAGCCACCATGCCTGGCCAGGCTGGTTTCAAACTCCTGGCCTGAAGCTATCCTCTGACCTCACTCTCCCAAGGTGCTGCAACCACAAATTATACTATTGAACTTTTCAGTCTACTAAACTGAATAGATGATATTATGGAATGCTGTTTACTGCATATATACCAACAGCCATCCATGTCAGGCCATGCTAACTAACGTTTCACATTGCCCCCTGAAATTCAGAAGTATCCTCAAATGCCTTCTTTTTTTTTTTTATTTTTATTTTTTTGAGTTGGAGTCTCACTCTGTCGCCCAGACTGGAGTGAAGTGGCCGCTCCCGGCCACCGCAGCCTCGACCTGCTGGGCTCCGGCGATCCTTCCACCTCAGCCTTCCAAGTAGCCGGAATTACAGGCACGCGCTACCACGCCCGGCTGATTTTTTTGATTTATTGTAGAGATGAGGTCTCGCTGCCCAGGCGGGTCTCGAACCCGCGGGCTCAGGCAATCCACTCACCTCAGCCTCCCAAAGGTGCAGGATTACAGTCTGAGCCACCGAGTCTGGCTTCAAATGCCTTCTTAACACAATCTCCAGTCGACCACTGACGGCTGACACACAGATGAAGCGTACTGGACACCTAAGTGCCAAGTTAAATCTTTCCCACCCTGTACTTTTACAGTTGATTTTTATCTCACAAATCAGGAGTCTTTTCATTTATCCTTAATTGTATTTCATGATAATTAACTTGATCCCCCAAGTCCAGTTTCATGATCTACACAACACTTAATTTTATTCTCTGCACAGCGCTACACAGAACATCTGACTCTATCCCAATTTTTCCCTTCCTCGTCTTATTTTTCTTCTATTGTTGTTCCTTAATGGTAACTGGAAATTATTTTATGTATTTAATGTATGTATTGAATGAAGTTTTATGTTTTTATGGTCTGTCTTTAGTTTGAAATTATTTCCATTCCATATTAAATTAGCTGCTTGTCTCATTTATATGGAACTGTGTTTTATGTCCATTTCAATTATAAATTTTTTTTTTTTTTTTTAATTTGAGTCGGAGTCTCATTCTGTCACCCGGCCACCGCAGCCTCGACCCGCTGGGATCCGGCGATCCTTCCGCCTCAGCATTCCAAGGAGCCGGAATTACAGGCATGCGCTACCATGCCCGCCTGATTTTTTGATTTATTGTAGAGATGAGGTCTTGCTGCCCAGGCGGATCTCGAACCCACGGGCTCAGGCAATCCACTCACCTCAGCCTCCCAAAGGCGCGGGATTACAGGCTGAGCCACCGAGCCCGGCTAAATTTGTTTTTTTTTTGAGTCGAAGTCTCACTCTGTCTCCCAGGTTGGAGTGCAGTGGCACGTTCACGGCCACCACAGCCTTGACCTGCTGGGCTTAGGTGATCCTTCCACCTCAGCCTTCCAAGTAGCCGGAACTAGAGATGCACAATACCACGCCTGGCTAATTTTTTTTTTTTTTTGGTAGAGATGAAGTCTCACCAGCCCAGGCTGGTCTGGAACCCAAGGGTTCAGGCAATCCTTTCACATCGGCCTCCCAAAGTGCTGGGATTATAGGCGTGAGCCACCACGCCTGGCCTCAATTATAAATTTTTATTGAGAATCTCTGGACTACAAAGCAGCGGCCACCAACATAATCCAGAACAGGTGCATTGCTTGTGCTGCCCTCTGCTAACCACAACCGGGAAGAACCTCTCCCTTCTCTAATCTGGCCAGATCCTCGGTTCATCTCAGTAATTCTTCTGTTCATTCATGCCAGCTTCAGTATGCTCCGTGACCATCGACACCATGTTCCTGTTTCATTTTCATTGGCAGAGAGGCTATTTGGCAATTCTGTATTGTATACTTGAAATGCAATGGCTGAGCCGGGCTCGGTGGCTCAGCCTGTAATCTCACGCCTTTGGGCGGCTGAGGTGAGTGGATTGAGCCCGTGGGTTCGAGACCCGCCTGGGCAACTTGGGGAGACCTCATCTCTACAATAAATCAAAAAATTAACTGGGTGTGGTGGCACATGCCTGTGGTTCCAACTACTTGGAGGCCGAGGTGGAAGGATCACCGGAGCCCAATAGGGTGGTTCGAGGCTCCGATGGCCATGAGTGTACCATTGCCCTCCAGCCTCGGTGACAGAGTGAGACTCTGACTCAAAAAAAAAAAAAGAGATGTATAAAGAGGATAGATCTGGCTGGGCATGGTGGCTCATGCCTGTAATCCCAGCACTTTGGGAGGCAGAGGCAAGAGGATTGCCTGAGTCTGTGGGTTCAAGACCAGCCTGGACAATTTGGTGAGACCTTGTCTCTACAATAAATAAAAAATAATAGTAATTAACCAGGTATTATGGTGCTTGCTTGTGGTTCCAGCTACTTGGAAGTCTGAGGTGGAAGGATAGCCTAGGCCCAGCAGGTCAAGACTGCAGTGGCCACGAGTGTGCCACTGCACTCCATCCTGGACAACAGAGTGAGACTCCTACTAAGAAAAAAAAAAAGAGTGGATCTTAAGTGTTCTTTCCACAAAAAAAGAAAAAAAAAGGTAACTATGTGAGCTGATGGATATGTTAATTAGCTTGATTGTAGTAATCACTGCACAATGTATATGTATATCAAAACATCAAGTTGGATCCAGGTGTGGTGGCTGCTCATGCTTGTAATCCCAGCATTTGGGAGGCCATGGCAGGAGAATCTCTTTTTTTTTTTGAGTCTGAGTCTCACCCTGTCGCCCAGGCTGGAGTGCAGGGGCACACTCACGGTCACCGCGGCCTCAACCTGCTAAACTCAGGTGATCCTTCTGCCTCAGCCTTCCAAGAGGAGAATCTCTTGAGATCAAGTTCGAGACTGGCCTGGGCAACATAGAGAGACTTATCTCTACAAAAAAAAAAAAATTAGCTGGGCATGGTGGTGCACACCTGTAATCCCAGCTACTTGGAAGGCAGAAGCAGAAGGATCACGTGAGCCCAGAAGGTAGAGGCTGCGGTGAGCCGTGATCCTCCCACTGTACTCCAGCCTGTGCAACAGAGTGAGACCTGGACTCAAAAATAAAAATAAAAAATAGGCTGGGCATGGTGGCTCACACCTCTAACCCCAGCACTTTGGGAGGTAGAGGCGAAAGGACTGCCTGAGCTCAGGAGTTTGAGACCAGCCCGGGCAACTTGGTAAGACCTCGTCTGTATGATAAATCAAAAAAATCAGCCAGACATGGTGGCGTGTCCCTGCAGTTCCAGCAACTTGGAAGACAGAGATGGACGGATTACCTGAGCCCAGCAGGTGGAGGCTTTGGTGGCTGTGAGTGTGCCACTGCACTCCAGCCTGGGTGACGGAGTGAGACTCCAATCCAAAAAAAAAACTTGCCCCAAACCCTTGCTGGATCTCTCCTGCTGATATGCTCAGGAGACTGGTGTGGAAGACTTAGACTTTCTTTCTTCCTCCTGTCCTAAAGCCCAGAGAAGAGTTAGCTGGAATCAACCTGCTCTGGACTTGCTTCCTCTAACCTGGGCCCCACAGGGCTCCTGCTGTGGGAGGAAAAATCCTTTAAAAAAAAAATTCCTATACGAAATTGACTGACCGTACTGGGAAACTACGGTGGGGAGAGGGAGATGGGATTAACAGTAGCACATATCTGTCTGGGAACGGTGAAACACCCCATATCAACAGGGTGCCTGAATGAAACACAATTGTATACCTAACCCTTAACTGTACCCCGCAACTTCATAATAAAAAATAAAAATAAATAAAAATAAAAAAATTCCTTAGCCGGACTCGGTGGCTCAGCCTGTAATCCCGCGCCTTTGGGAGGCTGAGGTGAGTGGATTGCCTGAGCCCGCGGGTTCGAGACCTGCCTGGGCAACTTGGCGAGACCTCATCTCTACAATAAATCAAAAAATCAGCCGGGCGTGGTAGCACGCGCCTGTAATTCCAGCTACTTGGAAGGCTGAGGCGGGAGGACCACCGAAGCCCAGCAGGTCGAGGCTGCGGTGGCCGGGAGTAGCCATTGCACTCCAGTCTGGGTGACAGAGTGAGACTCCAACTCAAAAAAAAAAAAAAATTTTCTTTAGTTTGGCGTTTTGACGTGTGCCTGTAGGCTGAGAAGGGAAGATGGCTTGATCTCAGGAGTTTGAGGCTACAAGCCTTTGGACCTTGAAGTAGTATTGCAGTCAAATGTATTCCTAGCAGTGAAGAATGTGGATTTTTGCATACCTAGCTTGCTCAGTGTTACAGGACTCTATCACAGAAGGCCAGAATACATATGTAGATGTACGTCACCAAGCAGCCTAGCTCACCATAGACATGCAAGCTAGAAAACAGAATATGATTCGCCTCACCCTGTCGTCAGCGTGCGTGTCCTTTATCCAGACACTATTATTGGGGATGAGATACTCTGCAAGACAGTCTACACTCTAATTGAAATGACCCAAAGACAACAGTGTGATGAAGTGGTTTGAGCACAGAAGCTGCAAAGAGAGATCCATTTTCCAATCCAACTAGGAGCTTAATGATTATATGTCACTTTGGAAAATCATCACCTCTTTGTTGAAATGAAAACTAAGTCCAAATGCATGTTGCTTTGTGTTGGGTCAGCCCCTCTAACCTTTAGGAGCAAAGGTCAAGGCTTCCTTCCCTCCCATATTCCCACCCCTACAGAGAAGTTCTGAGAAAAGAACAAAATCCTGGCCACCACATGCATAATTTAGTAACATTACTAGTGGGTAGAACTTTTCTTTTCTTTTTCTTTTCTTTTCTTTTTTTTTTGAGTTGGAGTCTCACTCTGTCCCCCAGACTGTAGTGCAGT
>NW_007240668.1:6950-8402 GCF_000164805.1 Carlito syrichta
GCACGCTACCACGCCCGGCTGATTTTTTTATTTATTGTAGAGACGAGGTCTCACCAAGTTGCCCAGGCTGGTCTCGAACCCGTGGGCTCAGGCAATCCTCTCACTTCGGCCTCCCAAAGTGCTGGGATTATAGTCATGATCCACCGCACCCAGCCAGGAATTAAAAAATAAAGAGTTATTTGCCTGCATGGTTCTTCAACCCGGGAACCAACATCTCTGTAGGGGCTGGAAAGGGGCTGGGACTTCAAGGATATGGAAACTCATCTTCCAAAGTCACCGCCATTTGGGAACTAAGCCTCAGCGTAACGCGGGAATGAAAAGGAGAATCCTACCGTCATGGAGGCTGGTTTCCCATCAGCCTTGCACCCACTGTGTGACCTTGAACCTCAGCTCCAACATCTATAAATGGAGATAATCATAGTATCCACCTCAGAGTAAGAAAGAGAAGGTTTGAGACACAGAAAGAAATTAGCAGGAAGTCAGCCACCAAGCAATACTGGCCTTTGTGATTACAATGAATCTTTCCCAGCTGACACACCAATTTGTCAGCATAACCAGGGCCTTTGATTCATATTATAAATACCCACATAGAGCCTCAGAAAGGTGAGCATTGGACACAGAACACCCTGGGGCAGTCCCCAGAGAGATATTTAGTAATTGAGGAAGCGTCAGGATGAGGACCTTAGTCACAAGGGTTTCCACCTCCACCCCCAGCCGAGGTGGCAGCTCAGGACCTGAAATGGAATAAGACTGGGTGTTGCTGACAGAAAAGCAAAGATGTCACCGAATCCCTGACCTCGTGGTGCTTATGCTCTAGTGGGTGGAGAGAGATGGCAAATAAATAAACCTACACAAAATCACACAGCAGCCCAAGTACCACCAGGAAAAACAGCAAGATAAGGAGAGAGAGGGTGCAGGGGTCAGGGGTGGGACTTCAGGTTAAGGGACCAGGAACGTCTTCTCGGTCAGAGGAGATGGCGTTTGAGCATAGGAGCCATGAAGTGACGACTGGAGAATTGCACCTACGTGAGAGGCGCTTTGTGCAGAGAAACAAGTGCAAAGGGCCTGAGACAGGGCATTTGCTGGTCAGTGTACGGAGGCCTATGGGACTGGAGATAGGTTGTCAGAGGATTGGCTGGAAGGACAGCTCACAACCAGGCACAGTGGCTCATTCCTGTAATCCCAGCACTTTGGGAGGCTGAGGTGAGAGGATTGCCTGAGCTCAGGGGTTCGAGACCAACCTGAACAACATGGCGAGACCTCATCTTTTCAGTAAATCAAAAAATGAGCCGGGCGTGGTGGCACATGCCTGTGGTTCCAGCTACTTGGAAGGCTGAAGCTGAAGGATCACCTGAGCCCAGCAGGTTGAGGCTGCGGTGGCCAGGAGTGTGCCACCGCACTCCAGCCTGGGCGACAGAGTGAGACTCCGACTCAAAAAAAAAAAAAAGGACG
>NW_007240668.1:8422-10451 GCF_000164805.1 Carlito syrichta
CTACCACGCCCGGCTGATTTTTGATTTATTGTAGAGATGAGGCCTCGCTGCCCAGGCGGGTCTCGAACCCGTGGCTCACCTAATGATCTTGATAACTGACTTGCGTGTCATCTTTATTTTTACTATCTCCCTTTGCTAGAATGCAAGCCCCCACAGCACAGGGGTCTGCTGTGCGCATCGTTGATTCCTCCCAAATATTCACAACTGGCCCTGCACACAGCATAGGGAACACAATAAACACCCAAGCCGCAAGCAGGCCAAGATAAAGAGATTTTCAGCAGGAAAATACCATGATCAAATGCATGTTTTTGATGGCTTTAGTTACTATGAAAGAGAAGGGAAAAAAAGCTGAACAAATGAATGATTAAAAGATTCCGGGCTCAGCCTGTCATCCTGCGGCTTGGGAGGCTGAGGTGAGTGGATTGCCTGAGCCCGCGGGTTCGAGACCCGCCTGGGCAACGTGGTGAGACCTCAGGTCTACAATTAATCAAAAACTAGCTGGGCGTGGTAGCGCGCGCCTGTAGTTCCAGCTACTTGGAAGGCTGAGGCGGAAGGATCGCCAGAGCCCGGCAGGTCGAGGCTGCAGTGGCCAGGAGCGGCCACTGCGCTCCAGACTGGGTGACAGAGTGAGACTCCAACTCAAAAAAAAAAAAAAAAGAGTCCCAGAATCCCAGAGTCCTTAACTCCTGCTTTGGGGAGAAGGATTTTTCAGGTGCCATTTACACCCGAAGTTGCTGCGTGCTAGTATCAGACAGTGAGGTAGTATCCCCGTAGCACCCCCTATGTCATCCCCCCATGGCTCAGAGGGACCCTGTGTGAGGTCAGAGAGAGCTGTAGGCAGGACCACGGGAAGGGAGAGACAAAGGGAGAGGCCAGGAAGAGGCAGGGGACTTCCCAAAGCAAGCGAACTTCAACTCAGAGCAACTGCATTGTTTCTGTGGTTGGTGTCTGGTGCATGGCATCAGAGAGCTGCAGAGAAAGAACCAGAAAGGCTGGGCATGGTGGCTCACACCTATAATCCCAGCACTCTGGGAGGTCGAGGCGAGAGGATTGCCAGAGCCCAAGGGTTCGAGACCAGCCTCAGCAACATGGTGCGACCTTGTCTTTACAATAAATAAAAAAAATTAAGCCAGGTGCGGTGGCTCACGTCCGTAGTCTCAGCACTTTAGGAGGTGGAGGCGAGAGGATTGCCTGAGCCCAAGGGTTCAAAATCAGCCTGGGCAACTTGGTGAGATCTCATCTCTACAATAAATCACAAAAATTAGACGGGCATGGTAGCACATGCCTGTAGTTCCAGCTACTTGGAAAGCTGAGGTGGAAGAATCTCCTAAGCCCAGCAGGTCAAGGCTGTGGTGGCTATGAGCATGCCACTGCACTTCAGTCTCGATAATAGAGTGAGACTCTAACTGAAAAAAAAAAGAAAAAAAAGATTAGGTGAGCATGGTGGCGCACGCCTGTAGTTCCAGCTATTTGGAAGGCAAGGCCAAGGTGGAAAGATCACCTGAGTACAACAAATCGAGACTGAGGTAGCTGTGAGCCTATCACTTCACTCTGGACAGAGTAAGACTCTGTGTAACAGAGTAAGACTCTGGCTCCAAAAAAAAGAGCCAGAAAAGAGCCAGGCCATCCATGGAGGTCACAGAGGGCTGGGCATGACCAAAGGAAATGTGACCCATGCCCAGATGAGGGTCTCCCTAGCTTCCTTGTGAGGAACTGGGACTGAATGCCAACGTCAGGCCACACAGTATTTGGTCAAATACATTCATGAAGCCAGTGGTTTCAAAAGACCACCTCCCTAAAAAAATTTTTATAAAAAAAGGAAAGAGCCAAACTCGGTGGCTCAGCCTGTAATCCCGTGCTTTGGGAGGCTGAGGTGAGTGGATCACCTGAGCCTGCGGGTTCGAGATCCGCCTGGGCAGCAAGACCTCAACTTTACAATAAATCAAAAATCAGCTGGGCGTGGTAATGCGTGCCTGTAGTTCCAGCCACTTGGAAGGCTGAGGCGGAAGGATCGCCGGAGCCCAGCAGG
>NW_007240668.1:10471-11194 GCF_000164805.1 Carlito syrichta
AAAAAAAAAAAAAAAAAAAAAAAAGGAAAGAAAATAAATTCAGAGTACAGTGTCGTCTTCACAATGGTGCCTTCCTACTGTCTGGGGGTGCTGCCAGGGTCCAAATTCGTTTGTTTGTTTGTTTGTTTTTGAGTTGGCGTCTCACTCTGTGAACTACAGACGAGCTCTACCATGCCCAGCTATTTTATTTTATTTTATTTTGTCTTATTATAGAGACAAGGTCTCACCAAGTTGCCTGGGCGGGTCTCGAACCTGCGGGCTCAGGCAATCCACTCGCCTAGGCCTCCCAAAGTACTGGGATTACAGGCTGAGCCACCGAGCCCGATCTCATTCCTTTCTAGGCCAGGTTGTTTTTGTTTTGTTTTGTTTTGTTTTGCTTTGTTTTTGTTTTTGAATCAGTCCCACTCTCTCATGCAGGGTGGAGTGCAGTGGCACGCTCATGGCCACCACAGACTCGACCTGCTGGACTCAGGCAATCCTTCTGCCTCAGTCTTCCTAGTAGCTGGAACTACAGACCCGATTAAATTTTTGATTTTTGTAGAGACACGATCTCACAGTGTTGCTCAGGCTGGTCTCAAACCCTTGAGCTCAGGCAACCCTCTCGCCTCTGCCTCCTAAAGTGCTGGGATTACAAGCGTGAACCACTGCACGCAACCTTCCAGGTTTTTTGTTTTGTTTTGTTTTGAGTTGGAGTCTCACTCTGTCGCCCAGGCTGGAGGGCAG
>NW_007240668.1:11443-12534 GCF_000164805.1 Carlito syrichta
AGGCGGGTCTCGAACCCGCGGGCTCAGGCAATCCACTCACCTTGGCCTTCCAAAGTGCGGAATTACAGGATGAGCCACCGAGCCCGGCCAGGTTGTTTTTTATTATGCAACTTTTCTCATTTACAGTACACGTGACAAAGAGGAAAGCATCTGTGTATACTTCATCTGAGAGCCCCTTTTTTCTACATTTGACTTCTAAGCACACAGAATAAGTGTTCATCTCATTCCATGCCCACATTGGCTCTAATCCAGTGAGCAATCTGTCTGCAGAAAGGCAACGAGCCAGCAACATTCATCTACACAGAAGGGAACTGGCGGAGCTTTTCTTCTTCCAAACATACCTATAGTTTCTCTTGGCCTTTTAGTTTCTGGTTTCCTCTTGTGGCTTCTATAATCCTGTGCAAGTGGTATTTTACATTTCCTAAAACCTCTTAAAAGCTTGAAGTTTGGTAAATTAGACAGTATCGTCTTTCTCCTTTGGAAGAAGAAATTGCAGTCTTGTCTTTTACCTAAATCATTTTATGGGCCATTAATTGAATAGATAATGTTTCTCAGCAAAGCCTGAAGGGTCATTTACCATTTTCAACTTGACAACTCCCAGTGATCATGAGAGCTCAATGCAGAGAGAGGGGATGCCAAGCTTTTGTGAAGCACCCAGATCTGGCTAGAATTAGAAAACAGCACATTTCGGTCCTTTCTTTTAAATCTACAGATGAGTTAGTGAGATGATCACCAATTTTTTCACTCAAATGGATTTTTGTTTTAGTTGAAAATTCTCAATAATCAGAAAGTTTCCTGGTATGAAAGCTTGGTTTAGAAAAATCATGGGATATGTTTTGCTCTTTGAATTCTGTAAATAGCTAGACAAATGACCAAAGATCTCACATCCCAAATACCTACCCTTTTGTCCTTGATATCTACATTTTTTTTGGAAAAGGCACAAGGACTGTTAAATGTCTTCCTAGCCAGGATTAGAGGAGTACTTGGATCTCTTAGAAAACAGCTCTGCAGCCAGGCTCAGTGGCCCAGCCTGTAGTCCCGCGCCTTTGGGAGGCTGAGGTGAGTGGATTGCCTGAGCCCGCGGGTTCGAG
>NW_007240668.1:12777-20503 GCF_000164805.1 Carlito syrichta
AAAAAAAAAAAAAAAAAAGGCGTTAGGGGCGGAGAGTCTGAGTCCACCACTGGCTTGGTCACTTTCTTACATCATGGCGGACCTAGCACAACCTTTTTTATTTTATTTATTTATTTTTTGAGCTGGAGTCTCACTCTGTCGCCCGGGCTGGAGTGCAGTGGCACTCTTCGGCCACCGCAGCCTCGACCTGCTGGACTCCGGCGATCCTTCTACTTCAGCCTTCCAAGTAGGCGAACTACAGGCGTGTGCAGCCATGCCCGGCTAATATTTTATTTATTGTAGAGACAAGGTCTCACCAAGTTGCCCAGGTCGGTCTCAAACCTCAGGGCTCAGGCAATCCATTCACCTCAGCCTCCCAAAGTGCTGGGATTACAGGCTGAGCCACCGAGCCCGGCCACACACAACCTTTTAAAAAATAAAATGTTATAAATATGCAGAATCTAAAATTTACCATTTTAGTCATCTTCTATTTTTATTTTATTTTATTATTTTGAGACAGAGGCTCATTCTGTTGCCTAGGCTGGAGTGCAGCGACACAATCCCGGCTCACTGTAGACTCAACCTTCTGCACTCAAGTGATTGTCCTGTGTCAGCCTCCCAAGTAGTCAGGACTACAGATGCGCACCACCATACCCAGCTCATTTTAACCATTTCTTTTTTTTTTTTAGTCAGAGTCTTACTCTGTTGCCCAGACTGCAGTGCAGTGGCATGCTGCTCACAGCCGCTGTAGCCTCAACCTGCTGGCCTCAGGTTATCCTCCCACCTCAACTTTCCAAGTAGCTGGAACTACAGGCATGTGCCACCATGCCCAGCTAATTTTTTTTATATATTTATTGTAAAGACAAGGTCACTCCATGTTGTTCAGGCTGATCTTGAATCCCTGAGCTCAGGTAATCCTCTCGCCTCCGCCTCCCAAAATGCTGGGATTCTAGGCGTGAGCCACTGCGCCCAGCCATTTTAACCATTTTTAAAGTATACAACTCTGTAGTATTAAGTACACTCACATTGTTGTGCAACCATCACCACCATTCATCTCTAGAACTTTTTCATCTTTCCAAATGGGAAATCATATTCATTGAACACTAGCTTCTCATTTCTACCCTCACACCAGCTCTTGGTACCCACCATTCTGCTTTCTGTCTCAATGAACTTGACTACTCTAGAAACCTCATCGACGAGGTTTCATACAATATTTACTCCTTTGCTGGATGTGGGGGCTCACGTCTGTAATCCCAGCATTTTGGGGGCTGAAATGAGAGGACTGCCTGAGTTAAGGGTTTGAGACTAGCCTGAACAACATAGCAAGACCTTGTCTCTGCAACAAATCAAAAACTCAGTCAGGTATGCTGATGCATGCCTGTGGTTTCAGCTACTTGAAAGGCTGAGGTGGAAGGATCACCTGTGCCCAGGTCAAGGCTGTGGTGGCCGTGAGCATGCCACTGTGCTCCAGCCTGGGCAACAGAGTGAGACTCTGACTCAAAAAAATAAAAATAAAAAAATTAGCCAGGCTTGGTGGCAGGGATCTATAGTGCCAGCTACTTGAAAGGTTGAGGTAGAAGGAGACTCCACCCATCAGGTCAAGGCTAAAGTGTCCATGAACAGCCACTGCAGTCTAGTCTGGGCAACGGAGTAAGAATCTGACTCAAGCCGGGCTCGGTGGCTCAGCCTGTAATCCCGCGCCTTTGGGAGGCTGAGGTGAGTGGATTGCCTGAGCCCGCGGGTTCGAGACCCGCCTGGGCAGTGAGACCTCGTCTCTACAATAAATCAAAAAATCAGCCGGGCGTGGTAGCGTGCGCCTGTAATTCCGGCTATTCGGAAGGCTGAGGCGAAAGGATCGCCGGAGCCCAGCAGGTCGAGGCTGCAGTGGCCGGGAGCGGCCACTACACTCCAGTCTGGGCCACCGAGTGAGACTCTAACTTTAAAAAAAAAGAAAAGAAAAGAAAACTAAACCGGGCTCAGTGGCTCAGCCTATAATCCCGTGCCTTTGGGAGGCTGAGGTGAGTGGATTGCCTGAACCCGCGGGTTCGAGACCCGCCTGGGTAACTTGGCAAGAACTCATCTCTACAATAAATCAAAAATTAGCCGGGCATGGTAGCGCACACCTGTAGTTCCAGCTACTTGGAAGGCTGAGACAGAAAGATCGCCGGAGCCCCCAGCAGGTCGAGGCTGCGGTGGCCGGGAGCGGCCACTGCACTCCAGTCTGGGCGACAGAATGAGACTCCAACTCAAAAAAAAAACACACAGAGGTGAGAGGATTACCTGAGCTCAGGGGTTTGAGACCAGCCTGGGCAACTTGACAAGACCTCATCACTACAAAAAACAAAAAAATCAGTAGGTCATGGTGGCATATGCCTGTGGTTCCAGCTACTTGGAAGGCTAAGGCAGAAGGATCACCTGAGTCCAGCAGATTAAAGCTGCAGTGGCCATGAGCAAGCTACTGACTCCAACCCGGGCGACAAAGTGAGACTCCAATTCAAATAAATAAATTTTTAAAAGAATAAGGCCGGGCACCGTGGCTCTCGCCTGTAATCCCAGCACTTTGGGAGGTTTAGGTGAGAGAACTGCCTGAATCTGTAGGTTCGAGACCACCCTGGGAAACATAGCAAGACCTCGACTCTGCAATAAATTGTAATTTTATTTTTTTATTTTTTTGTTTTTGTTTGAGTTGGAGTCTCACTCTGTCACCCAGACTGGAGTGCAATGGCCGCTCCCGGCCACCGCAGCCTCGAACTGCTGGGCTTCGGCGATCCTTCCACCTCAGCCTTCCAAGTAGCTGGAATTATAAATTGTAATTTTAAAAGAATTACCTGAAGCCGAGTTTGGTGGCTCAGCCTGTAATCCCGCGCCTTTGGGAGGCTGAAGTGAGTGGATTCCTGAGCCCGAGGGTTCGAGACCCGCCTGGGTAACTTGGTGAGACCTCATCTCTACAATAAATCAAAAATTAGCCAGACTTGGTAGCGCACACCTGAAGTTCTAGCTATTCAGAAGGCTGAGGTGGAAGGATCACCGGAGCCCAGCAGGTCGAGGCTGTGGTGGCCGGGAGCAGCCACTGCACTCCAGTCTGGGCGACAGAGTGAGACTCCAACTCGAAAAAAAAAATTAGCTGAGTATGGTGGCGCATGCCTGTGGATCCAGCTATTTGGAAGGCCGAGATGGAAGGATTGCCTAGACCCAGCAGGTCGAGGCTACGGTGGCCATAAGCATGCTATTGCACTCTAGCCTAGATGACAGGGTGAAACTCCGACTCACAAAAATAAAAATAACTTTTTAAAAATTAGAATTTAAGGATTTCTTAGAGGTTTGATATCCAGGATAAAAGAATTTGAGAATTTATACTTGCTTCAACTGATCTGTGTTTTCTCCTAGGAATGAATGTCAAATCCAGCAGTAGAGACTGAAAAATACAGGAAACCTATTAAAGGAGGGCAAAGCCTGGAGTCTGTTGTAGGTTGAATTGTGTCTCTCCAAAAAATATGTCAAAGTTCTAACTCCCTGCCACACATACTTATCGTTGTGGCCTTTTTGGAAATAGTCTTTGCAGGTGCAATAATCAAGTAATCAAGTTAAAATAAAGTCATGAGAGTGGTCCCTGTTCAATATGACAGTTTTCTTCCTCAGAAGAGGGAAGGTAGCCCAGTGCAGATGAAAGCAGAGACTCAAGTTATGCCAAAGAACAGGCCAAGGTATGCCTGGGGCTACGGCTCCTCTCCTAGAAGTTTTGGAGGGAACACATTTCTGCTGGCATCTTGATTTTGGACTTCCAGCTCCGGAGTTCTGAGAGAATGAAGCTCTGTTGCATCGAGCCACTCTTTGGTGGTACCTAGGAAACTTACACAGAGCCCAGCGCTTTCAAATCACAAATCGCAGCCAGCAACACACAGTTGCATCACTGTTGTTTTCATGTTTTTATTAATGTTATTGAGCTAGAAGGCCTTCCTTCCTTCCCTCCTTCCGGTGGCTACTGTGGTCTTGCCTTTCTGAGCACAGGTTGAGGCTTTCTTGAAGAAATGACCAGCCAGGCACAGTGACTCACACCTATAATCCCAGCACTTTGGGAGGCCAAGGAGAGAGGATTGCCTGAGCCCAGGAGTTCAAGATCAGTCTGGGCAACTTGGTGTGACCTCGTCTCTACAATAAATCAAAAAAGTAGGCATGGTGGCATTTACCTGTAGTTCCGGCTACTTGGAAGGCTGAGGTGGAAGGATCGCATGAACCCAGCAGGTTGAGCCACAGCTATGGCTGTGAGCATGCCACTGCACTTCAGACTGGGCAATAGAGTGAGACTCCAAGTAAAAAAAAAAATAGCATCAAGCTGGGAGCAGTGGCTCATGCCTGTAATCCCAACACTTTGGGAGGCAGAGGAGAGAGGATTGCCTGAGTTCATGGGTTCGAGACCAGCCTTGGTAACTTGGCAAGACCTTGTCTGTACAATAAATAAAAAAATTAGCTGGGTATGGTAGCGCACATCTATGGTTCCAGCTACTTGGAAGACTGAGGTAGAAGGATTGCCTGAGTCCAGTAGGTCAGGACTTTGGTGGTTGTGAGCGTGCCATTGCATTCCAGCCTGGGAGACAGAGTGAGACTCTGACTCGAAAGAAAGAAAGAAAGAAAGAACATCACAGACCATTGCCTTGCTAAGCTGTAGTGTGGCTATGTGCTCTGTGAGTTATGGCCAGGCCATGTTTTCTTAAGCTTTGGCCCCCTCCCCTACCTTGAGGATGTGAATCTCTGTTTTCTCTCTCTAATTTACTTTATAAATAAAGTATATTTCCTAATCCCCCCCCAGAAAAAATAGCATCACAGGTCCTGCATAGTGGTTCATGCCTGCTTTCCCAGCACTTTGAGAGGCTGAAGAGGGAGGATTACTTGAGCTCAGGAGTTTGAGATCAGCCTAGGCAACATAGCGAGACCTCATCTCTACAAAAAGTACAAAACATGAGCTGGGCATGGTGGCACGCACCCATAGTTCCAGCTACTCAGGCGGTTGAGGAGAAAGGATTGCCTGAGTCCAAGAGGTTGAGGCTGCAGTGAGCTGTGATCATGCCATTGCCCTCCAGTCTGGGCAACAGAGTGAGACCCTGTCTCAAAAAAAAAAAAAAAATAGCATCACAGGTACTATTGCTTTTCTGTCTCTGATGTATCCTGGGCCTCTTCCATGCAACAAAGAAATGAAAAAGAGAGTGCAGAAGGCATGGAGCACCCACCTAATAAGATATCTGATGTGTTAGTTGCCAGGAGTAAGAAATTGACTGATGGTCTTCACATTCCATCTGATTAGTGAGAAGAAAAACAAAATGGAGAATAAAATCAAGCCAGGCTCAGTGGTTCAGCCTGCAATTCCGTGCTTTGGGAGGCTGAGGTGAGTGGATTGCCTGAGTCCGCAGGTTCGAGACCCA
Source organism: Carlito syrichta (assembly GCF_000164805.1). Taxonomy (NCBI): domain Eukaryota; kingdom Metazoa; phylum Chordata; class Mammalia; order Primates; family Tarsiidae; genus Carlito; species Carlito syrichta. Next base: position 18,174 of record NW_007240668.1, read on the forward strand.
CCTGGCCAACTTGGCAATACCTCATGTCTACAGTAAAAATAAAATAAAATAAATCAAACAATTCCAGTGGGAAGGGTGGAGGAGAGAGCCCATAACAGAGAAATTCATTATTCTTTACACACTTGGACATGCACACAGCAGGAATATGAAGAAGAGAAAGTATCACATTTAACTGTGATGTTTGTGGCAAAGAATGACCATGAATAGACAGTTTGTAGGCATGGAAGCATAAAACACCTGCAACACATGAATAGAGGCTCATTTCTTCTTTTTTTGAGTCAGAACCTCACTCTGTTGCCCAGGCTGGAGTGCAGTGGTATGCTCATGGCCACCACAGCCTCAACCTGCTGGACTCAGGCCATCCTTCCGTCTCAGCTTTCCAAGTAGCTGGAACTACAGGCGTGTGCCACCATGCCTGGCTAATTTTTTTGTTTTTATTGTAGAGATGAGGTCTTGCCAATTTGCCCAGGCTGATCTCAAACCCGTGCGTTCAGGCAGTCCTCTCACTCTGGCCTCCCAAAGTGCTGGGATTATAGGCGTGAGCCACCGCGCCCGGCTGCAGATGATTTTAAGTTGAAGCCAGTGCCCATTTACCTTTCTGAAAGTCCTAAGACCCATAAGAATTATGATAAATCGCCAGGTGTGGTGACTCATGCCTATAATCCCAGTACTTTGGGAGGTCAAGGTGGGAGGATTGCCTGAGCCCAGGGATTGAGGCCAGCCTGGGCAACATGGTGAGACCTCATCTCTACAAAAGTGTGCTGGTGCTGACTGTGGTCCCAGCTACTCAGTAGGCTGAAGCAGGACTGCCTGAGCCCAGTAGGTTGCATCATGGCTGCAGTAGCCATAATGGTACCAGTGCACTCCAGCTTGGGTGTCAGGGTAAGACTCCAATTCAGGGTGGGGGGAGAAGGCATTATGCTAAATCTACTCTGCTTGTGATCTAGAAGTGGAAAAGCAAAACCTGTATCATAGCCTGTCTGTTCACAACATGGCTTACTGAATATTTTAAGCCTACTGTTAAGACCTGCTGCTCAGAAATAAAAGATTCCTACTTGGAAAACTGAAGTGGAAGGATCACCTGAGCCCAGCAGGTCTAGGCTGTGGTGGCTGTGAGCATACCATTGCATCCTAGCCTGGGCGACAGAGTGAGACTCCAACTCAAAAAAAAAAGAAAAGAAAGAACAAAAGATTCATTTCAAAAGATTACTGCTTATTGACAATGCGCCTGGTCACCCAAGAGCTTCAGTGGTGTTGTACACTTTGTTTTGTTTGTTTTTTGTTTTTGAGTTGGAGTCTCACTCTGTCGCCCGGACTGGAGTGCAGTGGCACACTCCTGGCCACCGCAGCCTCTACCAGCTGGGTTCCAGCGATCCTTCGACCTCAGCCTTCCAAGTATCTGGAACTACAGGTGTGCGCTCCAGCTACTTTTTGATTTATTGTAGAGACGAGGTCTTGCCAAGTTGCACAGGGGGGTCTCGAACCCGCGGGCTCAGGCAATCCACTCGCCTCAGCCTCCCAAAGTGCTGGGATTACAGGCTGAGCCACCGAGCCCAGCCTGATGCTGTACACTTTAATGGAGTGTCGTTTTCATGCTGCTAACACAACATCTATTCTGCAGTCCATGGATCAAGGAGTCATTTCAACATTCAATTCATATTATTTAAGAAAAATATTTTGAAAGGCTATAACTACCACAGATAGTGATTTCTCTGATGGATCTTGGCAAAGTACATTGAAAACCTTCTGGAAAGGAGTTACCATGCTAGATGCCATTAAGAATATTCATGGGCCGGCGCAGTGGCTCATACCTATAATCCCAGCACTTTGGGAGCCAAGGTGAGAGGACTGCCTGAGCCCGCAGGTTTGAGACCAGCCTGGGCAACTTGGCGAGACCTCATCTCTACAATAAGTCAAAACATTAGCTGAGCGTGGTGTCACATGCCTGTAGTTCCAGCTACTTGGAAGGCTGAGGCGGAAGGATTGCCAGAGCCCAGCAGGTAGAGGCTGCGGTGGCCGGGAGCGGCCACTGCACTCCAGCCTGGTTGACAGAGTGAGACTCCAACTCCAAAAAAAAGAAACGGTCATGATTCATCGGAGGAGGTGAAAAATATCAGTATATAACAGGAGATTGGAAGAGGTTGATTCCAACTCTCGTGAATGACTTCATGACTTCAAAAGTTTCAAGACTTCAGTGGAGGAAGTAACCGTAGATGTGGTGGAACTAGCAAGAGAGCTAGAATTAGAAGTGGAACTTGAGGATGTGATGGAATTGTTGCAATCTCATGGTAACATTATTTTGTTTGTTTGTTTGTTTGTTTTTGTTTTTT
>NW_007240668.1:20921-22294 GCF_000164805.1 Carlito syrichta
TTGCCCAGGCGGGTCTCGAACTCGTGGGCTCAGGCAATCCACTCACCTCAGCCTCCCAAAGCGCGGGATTACAGGCTAAGCCACCGACCCCAGCTTAATTTCTTGTTTTAACAGTAAAGTCACCACCAGGCTAGGTGGCTCAAGCCTGTAATATCAACACTTTGGGAGACTGAGGTGAGGGGATTGCCTGAGGCCACAGGTTCGAGAACAGTCTGGGCAACTTGATAAGACCTCATCTCTATAATAAATAAAACAATTAGCCGGGCATGGTAGTGTTCGCCTATAGTTCTGGCTACGTGGAAGTCCGAAGCAGATGGATCGCCTGAGTGGTGGCCATGAGTGTGCCTCGGCACTCTAGAGTGGGCAACAGAGTGAGACTCCAACTAAAAAACAAACAAACAAACAAAAACAATAAAGACACACTGGAAGAGTACCAAAGGATTAACAAAAGTGAGTACCTAAATTTAATTTAATTTAATTTATTTTTTTGAATTGTAGTCTCATTCCGTCGCCCAAGCTGAAGTGCAGTGGCATGCTCACGGTCACCCCAGCATCAACCTGCTGGGTTCCGGCAATCCTTCCACCTCCCCTTCCAAGTAGCCAGAGCTACAGGTGCACGGTACCATACCCGGCTAATTTTTGATTTATTGTAGAGATGAGGTCTCGCCAAGTTGCCCAGGCCGGTCTTGAACCTGCGGACTCAGACAATCCACTCGCCACAGCCTCCCAAGGCACAGGATTACAGGCTGAGCCACCAAGCCCAGCTCCAACTAAGATTTTAAACTTTTTGTAGAGACGAGGTCTTGCTATGTTGCCCAGGTAGGTCTTGAATTCCTGGGCTCAAGCGATCCTCCTGTCTCAGTCTCCCAAAGTGCTAGGATTACAGGCATTAGTCAGTGTGTCTGACCTGCTTTTATTTATTTATTTATTTACTTACTTATTTATTTATTGAGTTGGAGTCTCACTGTGTCACCCATGTTGGAGGACAAGTGGCAGGCTCCTGGCCACTGCAGCCTCGACCTGCTGGGCTTAGGCAATCCTTTCGCTTCGGTCTTCTGAGTACCTGGAACCACAAGCATACACTACCACGTCCGACTAATTTTTTTGATTTATTGTAGAGATGAGGTTTCCCCAAGTTGCCCAGGCTGGTCTCGACCCCATGGACTCAGGCAATCTTCTCACCTCGGCCTCCCAAAGTGCTAGGATTATAGGCCCGAGCCACTGTGCCAGCAATAATTTTTTTTTTTTTTTGAGCTGTCACCCAAACTGGAGTGCAGTGGCTGCTTCCAGCCACCGCAGCCTCAACCGGCCGGGCTCCGGTGACCTTCCGCCTCAGCCTTCCAAGTAGCTGGAACTGCAGGCGCGCGCTACCG
>NW_007240668.1:22314-22684 GCF_000164805.1 Carlito syrichta
AATAATTTATTAAAAAAAAAAAAAAATTCTAGCTAGGCACGGTGGCTCACGCCTGTTATCCCACCACTTTGGGATGTAGAGGCGAGATATTACCTGACCCCACGGGTTCGAGACCAGCCTGAGCAACCTGGGAAAACCTTGTCTCTACAATAAATAAAAAAATTTAGCCGGGTGTGGTAGCATACGCCTGTGGTTCCAACTACCTGGAGGACGGCCTCAGATGGATCACCTGAGCCAAGCATGTCGATGCTGCAGTGGCCATGAGCCTGCCACTGCACTCCAGCCTGGGTGACAGAATGAGACTCTGACTCAACAAATAAATACATATATACATTCATACTTTTTTTTTTTTTTTTTTTAATTTTTTGAG
>NW_007240668.1:22835-30371 GCF_000164805.1 Carlito syrichta
TCGCCCAGACTGGAGTGCAGTGGCTGCTCCCGGCCACCACAGCCTCGACCTGCTGGGCTCCGGCGATCCTTCCGCCTCCACCTTCCAGGTAGCTGGAACTACAGGCTCGTGCTACCACGCCCGACTAATGTTTTGATTTATTGTAGAGATGAAGTCTCGCCAAGTTGCCCAGGTGGGTCTCGAACTCGTGGGCTCAGGCCATCCACTCACCTCAGCCTCCCAAGGCGCAGGATTACAGGCTGAGCCACCGAGCTGGCTCATACATTTCTTTTAAAAGGACTGCCATGGAGGAAACATTTCCCCCACTTAATTGCTATCATGAGTGTTGCTATGGTGTCAGCCTAGCGTTGGTTTGTCACTAGTGGACCATATGAAATGACCCAGAAGGCATCCTAAGAGGAAGGTTGGCAGATTGCTAGGGAAAAAACATTCTGTCTTGGGAAAAAAAAAAACGAGAAAAGAAGAAATGGTGGCATAGTATGACTAGCAAAGTGGCCCAGGAGGGGGCAAGGTGCTAAAGAAAGAGGTTGACAATAGACTGTGCTGAAACCGAGCTGCCACTCCAGCTTCCCCTCATCCACACCACAGGGTGTGAGCACCAGATCTCACATTGTTGCAGAGTCAGGCACAGGGCAGGGGACAACCAGAGGGAGTATGGCTGCCCCAGGGAACTGGGATCTTACAGAGCTGTGTTCACAGATGAAGTGGCAGAGAAGTGACAATAGCCGGGGCACCCTCAGAGCCAGGCAAGGAGGCCAACTCAGAGCTTTCTTGCCTGGCCAGGTGTCATAGATTGGTAGAAAACATACAAACTTTGAGATTGGAGTCACATGCGGCAATGTCTGTGTCTTTACTCCACTTACAGACATAAAGGCTGTTGGATGTTGGGTGTGATGGCTCATGCTGTAATCCCAACACTCAGGAGGCCAAGGCGAGAAAATTGGTTGACCCCAGGGGTTCGAAACCAGCCTGGGCAGCATAGTGAGAACTCATCTCCACAAAAAAAAAAAATCAAAAAATTAGCCATATGTGGTAGTGTGAGTTTGAGGTCCCAGCTACTCAGTAGGATAAGAAAAAAGGATCAGCCGGGCTCGGTGGCTCAGCCTGTAATCCCGAGCCTTTGGGAGGCTGAGGTAAGTAGATTGCCTGAGCCCGTGGGTTTGAGACCCACCTGGGCAACTTGGCGAGACCTCATCTCTACAATAAATAAAAAAAATCAGCCGGGCATGGTAGTGCACTCCTGTAATTCCGGCTACTTGGAAGGCTGAGGCGGAAGGATCGCCGGAGCCCAGCAGGACGAGACTGTGGTGGCCGGGAGCGGCCACTGCACTCCAGTGTGGGTGACAGAGTGAGACTCCAACTCAAAAAAAAAAAAAAAAAAAAAAAAGGACCACCTGAGTCCAGAGGTCAAGCCTGTTGTGAGCTATGATTGTCCCACTGCACTCCAGCGTGGGTAACCAAAAAGAAAAAAGAAAAAAAAAGACATCATATCATTGATATTTGGTAATAAAATGTGAGAATTTCCACAAAGTAGTCTAACCCACTTGAAAAAAAATAATTTCAAATGTTATGATTTAAAATGTTTAGAAATCATAATGTAAAACATTCAGTATATATTTACTATTTTCTATGCTATATGCTCTGTGTATGTAGGTAGATAGATTAGATAGAGATAGATAGATAGATAGATAGATAGATAGATAGATAGATAGATAGATAGATGTAATCTTCAATTACCTTTTAAAAAAAAAATTATGTGTGGGTGAGGGAAACCAATGTTCCAATCTGGGGCTGTTTTGGGTAATAGCTTCATGGTAGAGGGACTCTAATCAATGTCATTAATATGCACCAGATTTCCCCTGACACAGGCACGTCTGTTTGGCATCCCCGGAGTAATAGTTATTGCCTGCTCTCTGCCCCTGATGGGAAGTTAACTCCCAAAGCTCTCATTTCTCTATCCCATCACCTGGGTAAAATAAAGCTGTATTGGACTGTGCATTTGTGGATTAGGTTGGCTCCATCTAAGAACTTGTCTCCAAATCTTGGCTAGACAGTTTCCTAATTCTAAATTTATGTTTCTCCAAGTCTTAAAGTCGAGTGAAAAGAAAAAACTTTACAATTGTTTCCTATGTAGTCCATTAAATAGCCACAATGTCAATTCAAATATGCTTTTTATTTTATTTTTTTAGACCAGTCAGGTGAAGGAGTGAGAAGGGGAGAAAGGGTAGAACAAGGAGTTCAATCTGTAACTGACTGTGAACAATTAATTCAGATAACTCACCACCTTTGGACCAGCCTCAAATATGCCTTATTTTATTTTATTTTATTTTTTTGAGTTGGAGTCTCACTGTCGCCCAGACTGGAGTGCAGTGGCCACTCCCGGCCACCGCAGCCTCGACCTGCTGGGCTCTGGCGATCCTTCCGCCTCAGCCTTCCAAGTAGCTGGAACTACAGGCACGCGCTACCACGCCCGGCTAATTTTTTGATTTATTGTAGAGACGAGGTTTCGCCAAGTTGCCCAGGCGGGTCTCGAACCCACAGGCTCAGGCAATCCACTCACCTCAGCCTCCCAAAGGCGCGGGATTACAGGCTGAGCCACCGAGCCCGGCTAAACATGCCTTATTTTAGAGCAATGTACAGTGTGCTCTAGACTGAGCAAGTCATAAGGATGTCCATAACCATGGTTGGAGTGTTAGCCTTATGATTGCATCCTACTGGTCACCAGAAAAAAAAAATGTATGTATTAATAGGTTTTAATCTATGTAGCATTTATTGACAACTTTCTAGATGCTACTATGTTAGATTAAGATATACAATAATAAGCCAGTGGCAATGGCTCACTTCTGTAATCCCTGCACTTTGGGAGACCAAGGCAGGAGGACCACTTGAGACCAGGAATATGAGACCAGCCCAGAACATAATGAGACCCTGTGTCTACAAAATATTTGTATTAAAAAAATATATATGTGCCTGTAGTTCCAGCTACCTGGAAAGCTGAGACAGAAGGATCACATGAGCCCAGCAGGTCGAGGCTGCGGCACCACTACACTCCAGCCTGGGCAACAAGGTGAGACTCTGACTCAAAAAAAATTTAAAAATTTTTAAAAAACTAGCAGAGGCCAGGCATGGTGGCTCACACCTATAATATCAGCACTTTGAAGGCAGAGACAAGAGAATTGGAGTTGGAGACCAACCTGGGCAACTTAATGAGACCGCATCTCTATAATAAATCAAAAAACTAGCTGGGCAAGGTGCCACATGCATGTAGTTCCAGCTACTTGGAAGGCTGAGGTGGAAGGATTGCGTGAGCCCAGCGGGTTGAGGCTGCAGTGGCTGTGACCGTGACTCTGACTCAAAACAAAAAAAAAAGCTTGTGTGGTGGCATGTGCCTGTAATTCCATCTACTTGGGAAGCTGAGACGGGAAGATCACTTGAGGTCAGGAGATTGAGGCAGCAGTGAGATCTCACCACTGCACTTTAGCCTAAGTGACAGAGTGAGACCCTATCTCAAAAGAAATTTTTTTTAATTAAAAAAAGAAGAAACTGATAGAAAACAGTGGATAAAAATACAGCACGGGCCGGCTCGGCGGCTAAACCTGTAATCCCGTGCCTTTGGGAGGCTGAGGTGAGTGGATTGCCTGAGCCCACGGGTTCGAGACCCGCCTGGGCAGCGAGACCTCATCTCTACAATAAATCAAAAATCAGCCGGGTGTGGTAGGTAGCACATGCCTGTAATTCCGGCTACTCAGAAGGCTGATCGCCGGAGCCCGGGAGGTCGAGGCTGCGGTGGCCGGGAGTGGCCCCTGCACTCCAGTCTGGGCAACAGAGTGAGACTCCGACTCAAAAAAAAAAAATGCAGCACGGTAAGTATAGAACAGGCAAGTTGAAGAATGTTCTGGGTATTACATAGAAGGGTACAATCGTTACCCCAGGGGAGGTGACATTGAAGCTAAGCCGGACATTTGAGCTCAGTCTTCAGGGAAAAGGAGTCATCCCGTCAGTGGGGCCAAGCAGATGAAGGAATTTCTAATGGTATTTCCATCTGTGAAAATGGTCTGAGCATTTCAAGCAGCCTAGCTCGTTCAGGAAACCTCAAATCAGTGATTTGTCTGGAGTGACGGGTACTTGGCATTGAAGGTGACCAGTGGGTAAGGCCAGATCATAACATGTCCTCTAAGCCTCATTAAGAAATTTGAAAGCCGGGCTCGGTGGCTCAGCCTGTAATCCCGCACCTTTGGGAGGCTGAGGTGAGTGGATTGCCTGAGCCCGCGGGTTCGAGACCTGCCTGGGCAGCGAGACCTCATCTCTACAATAAATCAAAAAATCAGCCGGGCATGGTAGCGCATGCCTGTAATTCCGGCTACTTGGAAGGCTGAGGCGGAAGGATCGCCGGAGCCCAGCAGGTCGAGGCTGCGGTGGCCGGGAGCGGCCACTGCACTCCAGTCTGGGCGACAGAGTGAGACTCCGACTCAAAAAAAAAAAAAAAAAAAGAAATTTGAAATGTATTCTGAATGCAGTGGAGTGACCCGGAAGGATAACTCAAAGCAGAGGAGACACTTGATCAGGGTGTGTTTTGGAAAGATGTTACAGAGACCCTGAATTAAGATAATGACTCTTAGAAGGAAGAAGGAAGCTTTGAGAGATAATTTGAAGTTGGAATGAGGCAGAACTTGACGACCGATTAATTGGATGTTAAAGACAAAGGGAAGAGGGACCCTAAGGGTCCTGGGTAACTCCCAAGTTTCTGGTAATGCCATCAGTGACGGAGAATTCAGCAGTGACAGTTACTTGGGAAAGGAGTTCAAGTTCAAGTTGAGATCTACAGAGTACATATCTAGGGCCAGGTACAGCATCATCCTAGCATTTTGGGAGGCTGAGGCAGAAGGATTACTTGAGTCCAGGAGTTCAAGACCAACCTGGGCAACAAAGATTTCGTCTGTATAAGAAAAAAACAAAAGGCCAGGTGCAGTGACTCAAACCTGTAATCCCAGCACTTTGGGAAGCTGAGGTGAGAGGATTGTCTGAGCCTATGGATTCGAGACCAGCCTGACAACTTGGCAAGAATCATCTCTACAATAAATCAAAAAATTAGCTGAGCATGGTGGCGCGTGCCTGCAGTTCCAGCTACTTGAAAGGCTTGGACGGAAGGATCACCTGAGCTCAGCAGGTCAAGGCTGCGATGGCCGTGAACATGCCACTGCCCTCCAGCCTGGGCAACAGATTGAGACTCCAACTTAAAAAAGAAAAAAAAGGCAGGGCTTGGTGGCTCAGCCTGTAATCCCGTGCCTTTGGGAGGCTGAGGCGAGTAGATTGCCTGAGCCCGCGGGTTCGAGACCCGCCTGGGCAGCGAGACCTCATCTCTACAATAACTCAAAAAATCACCTGGGTGTGGTAGCGCGCGCCTGAGTTCCAACTACTCGGAAGGCTGAGGCGGAAGGATCGCTGGAGCCCAGCAGGTCGAGGCTGCGGTGGCCGGGAGCGGCCACTGCACTCCAGTCTGGGCGACAGAGTGAGACTCCAACTCAAAAGGAAAAGACAAGACAAGAAAAAAAACCAGACGTCTTGAAATTGTCCTCATAAATCTAAGACATTATCTAATGCTTACCTTGCCTCTTTACATAAAACAACAAAAAGATAAGTTGTGAATGACAAGACTATACCTGGCATACTCCATATTCAGGAAATAGAATAATGATTGGTGTGTGACTAGATGGACAGGAATAAAGTATCTAAATGTTTCACTTATATCAGTTTACCTGCTCTCAAATTTACCAAAGGTACAATTCTTTGTCTCACACGGTGCTGTTTTAACTCAAGAATATATTGCAACTCTTAATAAATACACATTTACAACCTCACATACACTTCTGGTTTTTTTCTCAGTGCTTTATTACTTGAATGACTAGTAATGTAAGTTAAAGATTTTTTAATTGCTTCTTTTTCTTGCATATTTATTTGCATTCCTAAATTTCCTTAACAAAAGGTTTTCTCATTTACATAGATCAATCTTGAGTGCAAAGCCTATAGAGTATACTTGCAAGTAGACAATAGCTCTGTGGGGTTAAGGTATTAGAGGCTAAGTGCCTTCCATTGTTTAAAAGATGGGCTAAGTGCTTCGTTTTAACCTAAATAGAGACCCCTTTTGCACAAAGAGCCAAAGTCAGTCCTGAGTCCCTGAAGCATCTTTGCACGATTACAATGAGGTATAAGAAAGACTCTGAAAACCCCTAAAGGTTTTCAAAGCTTTGCACACCCCCTACCACACACACACACACACAAAATCAGCGGTGTCACTCTCTGCTACCGTCATTGCAGCAACTGCAATTATTTTAACACGTACTAATTAGGCTTATTAGGCCTTGGAGTATGGGCTGGATCCTTTATAAAGGAGCAGGCAACCAGTCTGTAGATTATTAACTAAGTAGGTCTATATGCCATAAAGTCCGTTCTGACCTTTTTATTTTTTCATGAGACATTCATCAATGAATGGATTAATAGGACCACAAAGGAAAAGCGAAACATTTGTGTGTAATAATTTATTCTCTAAACGAATGATTACCTGACAGATCCCATTGAATGCCAAAATCTAATATCAAATTTTAGTCATAAGTTGATGCAGTTTAGCAGAATAGTTATAAAATGCACATTTTTATAAGTCTGCAGGACAAAGCCAGGGAAAGGATGCATGAACTCAAGATTCAACGATTATGATTTCCAATTAATTCTCCAGGAAACATAGTCATTTACTCATGCCCTTAGTTTTCTGATGAAAATGAGAATGCAAGACCTAACCTGATTTAATAAATATTGGGGGTGGGAACAGTGTTCCCTGAAAGGGCCTGTATAAACAAAGCGACCTCTCTCTCTCTCTCTCTCTCTGAGTTGGAATCTCACTCTGTCACCCAGGCTGGAGTGCAGTGGTAAGCTCAAGGCCAGCCGCCACACCCTCAACCTGCTGGACTCAGGTGATCCTTCCGCCTCAGCCTTCCAAGTAGCTCGAACTGCAGGAGTGCGCCACCATGCCCGACTAATTTTTTTATTTATTGTGGAGACGAGATCACTCCAAGTTGCCCAGGCTGGTCTCGAACCCCAGGGCTCAGGCAATCCTCTCGCCTCTGCCTCCCAAAATGCTGGGATTACAGGCGTGTGCCACCGTACCCAGCTAGTGTGGGGGATTATCAAGGAAATTTACAAACAGAAATGTGATCTTGGGTGGTCTCAAGACAGGGAGATCACCACAGTTCCCTCCCCAGACCCAGGATTTATATACTCTGGGGACCATGGCCAATGGCCCCCTAAATGTCCACTGAAAAATCACTGGCATGAGGTATATCATACGGAAAGGATACATGTGCTCTATACAAGGCAAGGAAAAGAACCCTCCAGAACAGAGAATGTGACATGTATCATAGGCTGTGATTTGTGTAATAACATCAAGTTTGTTGTCATCTAAAAGCAGCAGTAAGCCGGGCTCGGTGGCTCAGCCTGTAATCCTGCGCCTTTGGGAGGCTGAGGTGAGTGGACTGCCTGAGCCCG
>NW_007240668.1:30737-32870 GCF_000164805.1 Carlito syrichta
GCTACTCGGAAGATTGAGGCGGAAGGATCGCCGGATCCCAGCAGGTCGAGGCTGCGGTGGCCGGGAGCGGCCACTGCACTCCAGTCTGGGTGACTGAGTGAGACTCCAACTCAAAAAATAAATAAATAAATAAATAAAAGCAGCAGTAGGTGAACGTGGTGGCTCAAATCTGTAATCCCAGCACTTAGGGAGGCAGAGGTGACAGGATTGCCTGAGTCCAGGGGTTCGAGACCAGCCTGGGCAAGACCTCACCTCTACAATATATCAGAAAATCAGCCAGGCATGGTGGCACACGCCTGTAGTTCCAGCTACATGGAAGGCTGAGGCAGACGGATCGCCTGATTCCAGCAGGTCAAGGCTGTGGTAGCCATGAGCGTGCCACTGCACTCCAGCCTGGGCAACAGAGTGACACTCTGACTCAATAAATAAATAAGTAAATGCAACAGTATTTGGTATTGGTTCTTACACTAGGGGCAGTAAGTAAAAGCAGGAACCAGAGGCATTCACAGGACTGGGGCTAGTGGAAAATCGACATGGCCGATTAACATCCAAGATGGAATCACTTTTGCCTCCACAAACAAGTAGGTTATTTCACACGTTTCTGTAGTGTTTGAATTTTGTATCATGATGAGCACGCAATATTTTTATAACCACACAAAACAAGAATTTTGAAAACTGGCAAAATGTTGACCATCACAATTTTTGTCAGAAAAGGCATGTGGGCAGGTTGCAGAATATTCTTTTAGTATATATATGTTCAGCCAAGATTGTCCTTACTGTTCTCCCCTCAAAATTTCACTGAGGCACAACTTCCCAGATATTTGATTTTTCATTTCATTCCCCTGTATCCCACCCCATGCCCTCTAATGCTATACCAGATAGAAAAATCTATTTTTGAGTTCTCATCTTGCACCATGTACAAAGCTGAATCTTAGAGACTCATCTCTGACCTCAATGGATAAAAACTAGGCATACAGTTCTCTTGGGAAAAATGCATAAAAAGAAGCAGCTTTGAGAACAGAGCATTAGTTTTCAATTCTTTTATCAGTGCCGGGAACTGTGGCTCACGCCTGTAATCCCAGCACTTTGGGAGGCTGAGGCAAGAGGAATGCCTGAGCTCAGGGGCTCGAGACCAACCAGGGCAACTAGGTGAGAAAGTGTCTGTATAAAAAAAAAAAAAAAAATTAGCTGGGTGCCTGTGGTTCTAACTACTTGGCAGGCTAGGGAGGAAGGATCACCCGAGCCCAGCAGGTTGAGGCTGCGGTGGCTGTGAGCATGCCACTGCACTCCAGCCTGGGCGACAGAGTGAGACTCCAACTCAAAAAAAGAAAATATTTATCTATAAATGCATATATTACCACAAGTTCTCATAATGTTTACATTCCGAGATACCAGATATCATAGAAAGTAGAGTCAACATAATAATGTGCTGAAACAGTAGAATTCCACCAATAGATTGCTGGTAAAGCATTTTCACTCTGCATTGTTTTCATGAAAATCATTTTAACAGCATGTACACACACACACACAAACACACACACATACACACACGGAGAAAAGTATAGGAGCGTAAATTAGTGTTTTGTCCCTTGCCAGAAGGAAGCTAAGAAGCTAAAAGGTAATGAGTTTTATTAAGTCTCATAATGTCTGCAAAGTAGCACAGCAGCAAAGTATTGGATCCCTTTTGAGTCACTCCCCAAAGACCTACTTACAGAAGTAAACGCATCAATACCCAATTGATCAGAAGATGCCGGCTGATGCATTCTGCTTCCAGTCACAGCTTGGTTCCTGCGCCATTTCCACACCCTGTAATGAGCCTGCAGGACACACACCGCACTGTCCCAGAATCGGCAATCTCTTTCCAAATTTTGTTCAAAGCTCATTGTTTGGAATTAGAATGCCTTTTCCATAGAAACTGCTAAAGTCGTTGTGAAGTTGTCTGGTCAGGACACAAAAATTTCGAGTTAATCTGTGAATTTGCAATGAAAAAAAAAAAGAATAGAAAACAAAATGAAAAAAATAAATAAATAAAATAATACCAGGTTCAGTGGCTCAGCCTGTAATCCCGTGCCTTTGGGAGGCTGAAGTGAGTGGATTGCCTGAGCCCGCGGGTTCGAGACCCGCCTGGGCAGC
>NW_007240668.1:33107-36668 GCF_000164805.1 Carlito syrichta
TCCAGTCTGGGCGACAGAGTGAGACTCCAACTCAAAAAATAAAATAAAATAAAAAAAGAAATTCGGCCATGAGTGGTGGCTCAAGTCTGTAATCCCAGCACTTTGGGAGACCGAGGTGAGAGGATTGCCTGAGCCCCCAGATTTGAAACCAGCTGGGCAACTTGGTGAAACCTCGTCTCTACAATAAGTTTAAAACAAAATTAGCTGGGTGAGGTGGTGCACATCTGTAGTTCCAGCTACTTGGAAGGCTGAGGCAGAAGAATCACCAGAACCCAGCAGGTGGAGGTTGTGGTGGCCGTGAGCGTGACACTCCACTCCAGCCTGAGTGACAGAGTGAGGCTCCAACTCAAAAAAAAAAAAAGGAAAAGAAAAAGAAAAGAAAATGTGCAGTGGCATGCTCAAGCCACCGCAGCCTCGACCTGCTAGGCTCAGAAGATCCTTCCAAGCAGCTGGAACTACAGGCCTGCGCCATCAAGCCCAACTAAATTCTTTTTGTTTTGATTTATTGTAGAGACGAGGTCTTACCAAGTTGCCCAGGCTGGTCTCAAATCCCTGGACTGAGACAATCCTCTCACCTCCCCCTTCCGAGATGCTGGGATTACAGGCATGAGCCACCACACCTGGCTCAAATTGATTTCTTGATCACTGATTCTAGTGTTTGAGAATAGCAGAGTTATTGAGACTTTTGGGGCCTATTTAGCAGGTTTGGAGGCAGCCAGTTTTCTAGTCAGTGTCTCTAGTTAGAGTATTTACTTGAGAAGGATAGCTCACCTTTCCTTGACTCTGATGTTACACTATTCTTATCATACCAGTCATGATGATGAAATCCCTTCAAGGGAGATAAGGAACTTTCAAATGAAGCCGCTGGGCTAGAATCAGTGGTTCTCAGGGCGGGGTTCTGGGACCAGCATCATCAGCACCATCTGGGATCTGGTTAGAAATGCAAATTCTCAGGCCCTACCTTAGACTTACAGAAACTGAAACTCTAGGGTGGGGCTTCCAAGTTCGAGTTTCAACAGCCCTGCAGGGGATTCTGAGGCATGCTAAAATTTGAGCACTGGACAAGATGCCTGTTTCTAAAATATCACCTGGGGCCCTGATTAAAAGGAAAGATTCCCAGAACTCTTCCCTAGATTTATCTATAGATGCTTATGAGCTTACTACTCAGTAGAGCCGCTCTGAAACCCTGTGTGGGTGTGGGTGTGTGTATTTTAAGGAGCAACCCAGGTGCCTCTTCTCCTAGGGCAAGTTTAGGAAGCCCTGAATGAGTTATCTTAAAGCCTTCTTTGAGGCCTGGCTTTCCCTTGCAGCTTGAGTAGAACAGTATTTTGAAACAGGGAAAGAGAAGAAAAATGAGGTAAAGTGAAGACTAGACAGAGTCTCCCCTCCTTCAGTGTATGAACTGGAGGACTGAGGGAGCCCGAGCAGGCAAAAAGACTGTTTATAGCTGCAAGGGAACCATTGCAAGTAAAAGATGAAGCAGGGAGGCATGGCTGGGCCCATGTACCCGTGTGCAGAGGTAAAGAAAAGACGGAAAATACGCTTTGGTGATGGATTGAAATGGCCTCCAGGCAAGAGGGAGTTAGGGATGATTGTGTATAATGGACCACTTGTCTTGGCAGGATATTCTATTTTGGGAGGTGGGGGGAGAGTCAGAGTCTTACTCTGTCACCCAGGCTGGAGTGCAGTGGCATGCTGGGGGCCACCACAGCCTCAACCTGCTGGGCTGGGGCGATCCTTCCGCCTCTGCCTTCCAAGTAGCCGGAACTATAGGCACATGCCACCACGCCCGGCTCATTTTTTGGTTTATTGTAGAGATGAGGTCTTGCTAAGTTGCCCAGAATGGTCTCGAACCCTGAGCTCTGGCAATCCTCTCACCTTGGCCTCCCAAAGTGCTGGGATTACAGGTGTGAGCCACCACGTCCAGCCAGGATATTCTTAAATCAGGTGTTCACAATTTAGAAGATTGGGTGCATGTGGTACTGAGTAATATCAATTGTACTAACACCTCCAGCGCTCTATTGACATTAGATTGCTTTCCAACTGGATACGGTACCAAGGACTAGGACCCCACCAGGATAGGCAGGCAAAGGGAAAAAGCCCTGAAGGTCCCTCAGCTCTGTTGACAAGTCTGAAGTTATACTCCTAAAATATCTTTTCAATAGCCTTTTAGGCTTAGATTCATTTTGTTATTTTTATTATATATATTAAATACACACACACACAAGGAGTGCCAAAAACATGTATATACATTTTTTTTTTTTTTTTGAGTTGGAGTCTCACTCTGTCGCCCAGACTGGAGTGCAGTGGCCGCTCCCAGCCACCGCAGCCTCGACCTGCAGGGCTCCGGCGATCCTTCCGCCTCGGCCTTCCAAATATCTGGAACTACAGACACACACCACCACGCCTGCCTAATTTTTTGATTTACTGTAGAGACAAGGTGTCTCGTCAAGTTGTCCGGGCTGATCTCAAACCCCGGAGCTCAGGCAATCCACTCACTTTGGCTTCCCAAAGTGCTGGGATTACAGGCTGAGCCACTGAGCCTGGCCCTTTTTTTTTTTTTTTTTTTTTAAGTCTTATTTCTCTCAAGAATGCTGCTGTTTGTCCGGCAAGGTTCAGCCACTTTTTGCAAGGAGACAACCTAGGCACAGAGACCAAGTGGAAGAATGTCTGTATTTTAGGTGGCTTAAGAGAGCCCTAGGGCTGTCTTGTTTGTTTAAAATGGATAGAGAACCAGGTTAGAGGGTATGAAGATAAATAATAAATGAGTGACAGCTGCAGGCCACAATTAGGCCAAGGTTAATAAGACTCAATCCCAGTGGGCAAAGCTTCTTCTTTCTCTCTTTAGAAAGATACACTACATAATTGTATATCACCACTCTACCTGTTGGTATATCAATCATTTTTGTAATACCGAAATCAAAATAAATCAAAAGTGTAATTTTGATGAAATTCAAGCACCTACTTGCTTATTGTTCGTTAATTCATTTGAGGAAGGGAGGTGGACTTTTTTTGTTCCATCTATAATAATTTACCAGTACAGTATTAGATTTGCAGTTGCTTTCACAGTTAAATGTATGTTCATTTATGTTCCGTGTAATATGCCACTGTAATATGTTAGTATCCATGTGTAAATTTTTAATCCAATTTTGTCACAAGAGAAATATTATTGTAAAACATTCATCCTGAGTGTCCTTCCTCGGTCCTCACCCATAAAACTATACAAATGAAACGGAGTGAGGAAGATTTTTTTTTTTTTTTTTGAGTCAGATTCTTACTCTGTTGCCCAGGCTGGAGGGCCATGACCACCCAGCCAGTCTTTGTTTGTTTCTACAGATGATTTTGAACAAAAGATTGACATGGTCTGTCTTAGGTTTTTAAAAAGATCAGTGTTGGGAGAGTAGGAATGGGAGAGTATTGAAAAATTACCTATTGGTTACAGGGTTGACTATTTGGGTGATGGATACAGTAAAAGCCCAGACTCCACCTCTATGTATGTGTACTCCCTAAATCTCAAAAAAAAAAAAATTAATGTCAGCTTGGTGCAATGGCTCCCACCCA
>NW_007240669.1:0-7625 GCF_000164805.1 Carlito syrichta
GGCAAGACCTCATCTCTACAATAAATCAAAAAATTAGCTGGGCATGGTGGTGCACGCCTGTAGTTACAGCTACCTGAAAGGCTGAGGCGGAAGGATTGCCTGATCCCAGCAGGTTGAGGCTGCGGTGGCCATGAGCATGCCACTACACTCCAGCCTGGGCAACAGAGTGAGACTCTGACTCAAAAAAACAAAACAAAACAAAAGGGAGAGAGACAGAAGATGCCATGAGACTGGAGGCAGACATTGTAGTTATGCAGCTCCAAACCAAGGAATCCTCAGGGTTGCCAGCAACTTCAGAAGCTAAGAGAAAGGCATGGAACATTTTTCCTTAGAACCTTACAAAGAGCATGGCCCTGATGTCCTTGATTTTGAACTTCTAGTTTTCCAGCTGAGAGAAGGCTAGGCATGGTAGCTCATGCCTGTAATCTCAGCACTTTGGGAGGACAAGGTGGGAGGATTGCTGAACCCAAGAGTTCGAGACCAGCCTGAGCAGCAAAGGGAGACTCCATCTCTACACAAAATAGAAAAATAAGCCAGACATGCTGGCGTCCACTTGTAATCCCAACTACTTGGGAGGTTGAAACAGAAGGATTGCCTGAGCCCAGACGTCAATGCTGCGGTGAGCTGTGATAATTCCACTGCCCTTCAGCCTGGGTGACAGAGTAAAACCCTGTCTCAAAAAAAAACAAACTAAGAGGAAATAAATTATTGTTGTTTTAAGCCACCCAGTTTGTGGTACTTTGTTAAGACAGCCATAGGGATTCAAGACCAGCCTGGGTAATTTGGGCAAGAACTCCTCTCTAAAATAAAAATAAAAAATTAGCCAGGTATGGTGGCGTGCCCTTGAGGTTCCAGCTACTTGGAAGCCTGGGGCAGAAAGATTGCCTGAACCCAGCAAGTCGAGGCTGCAGTGGACATGAGCATGCCACTGCACTCCACCCTGGCCAACAGAGTGAGACTCTGACTCAACATAAATTAATAGATACATACATACATACATACATACATACATACAATAAATACAATAAAACAAAGAAAATTAAACTGGCTTTCTATTTGGTGGGGTGGGAAGTTCTTCTAAAAGTCGGAGACAGTATTCTGAAGTAGTTGTTGAGCTGTTTTTGCAGTTCTGAAGTGATCCTTTCTGATAACCCTGCTCCATTATATGGATGGTAATGAGAAATGTATACATGTATTGAACAGAAAACGAGGTGAAGGAAAGAGGGATATAGATCCGTTAACCAAGAAGAACTGGAAACAAATCTAAAACGTCATCCAACATGTTATGCACTAGCTTCCTAAAGAGGGATAGTGAATTCACTCAAAATTGAAAAGTGGTTTGCTAAATGAGTTTTCTGTTAAGGAAACAAGAGAGAGCAGCTACTTATTTTGGAAAAATAACGGGTCTAATGTGATCATTCATCAGACACTTTCCCCCCAAATGCTCATTTCCAACTTGCTGCCACATTAGACGGAAGAATAAAATGGCAGGGGAGTTAACAAGATCTCACATGGTTGCTTTCTTTGGAGTTAATTAAATTATCTAGTATGTTGTTATTTTGTGGTCTGTTTATATTTCTTTTTCTTTTTTTTTTTTTGAGTTGGAGACTCACTCCGTTGCCCAGACTCGAGTGCAGTGGCACCCTCACAGCCACCCAAGCCTCGACCTGCTGGGTTCAGGTGATACTTCCGCCTCAGCCTTCCAAGTAGCTGGAACCACAGACCCACCACACCCAGAAATTTTTTGATTTGTTGTAGAGACAAGGTCTCACCATGTTGCCCAGGCTGGTCTCGAACCCATGGACTTAGGCAATCCTCTTGCCTCAGCCTCCCAAAGTGCAGGAATTATAGGCGTGAGCCCCACGCCTGGCTCTTATTTCTGAACCCAGAAATAACAACAAAATTAGTTTGAGAATTTTCATTGAAATGAATGTATGTTGGAGCTTCATTCTTCTAGAAAAACTGCAGCCCATTAAGGTTGTGTTAAGCTGGTTGTTTTACTGTTCTAGATTCTGAGGAAGCTGAAAGGGAAAAAACAAACAAAAAAACCACCCTGCAAGTTTTCTGTGAATGTTCTCTTGGGGATTCGAAGCTAGGATGATGTTACTTCAATTTAAAATGGCCTCTTTTATGTCCCTTCCCATAACTGTCACCACCACCACTGCTGGATATTCACCAAGTCTTTATTTGGTGAAGACAATGGTCCCTCTTCTCAAAATGATATTGTTGAAGGTATAAAATGCAGAACTGTACATAAAAGCCAACGATACTAAATACAATCGTATACAAGTATAGTCTGTGGATAGAATCAGAGCATCCATGAACTTGGATAGAATAAGCACATCTTGAGTGTGAATAGCTGTCTTGTTCTGCCCACTGCTTCCTTACAGCATACTCAATAAACATGATTTTTTTAACTCTAAAAAAATAAATAAAAATACATCTTGAGTTTCACTAATCTTACTGAAATATATTGTTTCCTTCTGTGACATATTTAAGCAACAAATGACAGTAGTATGATCGGTGATTGGCAACTGAGACTATCACTAAGAAAATCAGATTCTTTTTTTTTTTGAGTTGGAGTCTCACTCAGTCACCCACACTGGAGTGCAGTGGCCGCTCCCGGCCACCGCAGCCTCGACCTGCTGGGCTCCGGCGATCCTTCCACCTCAGCCTTCCAAGTAGCCAGAATTACAGGCATGCGCTACCATGCCCGGCTGATTTTTTTGATTTATTGTAGAGATGAGGTCTCGCTGTCCAGGCGGGTCTCGAACCCGCAGGCTCTGGCAACTCACTCACCTCAGCCTCCCAAAGCCATGGGATTACAGGCTGAGCCACCGAGCCCGGCTGAAAATCAGATTCTTTATTATTGCATCACCATTGCTGCATATCACTTGAAAAGTAACTTGTATATAAGTTATATATAATTTAAGGCTAGGTGTGGTGGCTCATGCCGGTAACCCCAGCACTTTGGAAGCCCGAGGGGAGAGGATCGCTTGAGCCCAGGAGTTTGATTGAGGTCAGCCTGGGCAATTTAGCAAGACCCTGATGCCACAAAACAAGAATATTAGCTGGGTGTGGTGGCACTCGCCTGGTAGCTCCTCGGGAGGCTGAAGCAGGAGGATCATCTGAGCCCAGGCATTGGAGGCCACAGTCAGGTTCAATTGTCCCACTGTACTTCAGTCTCGCAGAGAGAAACCCTGGCTCAAACAATGACAACAAAAATTATGTATAGTTTAGTGTGTGTAGATCTATAGTATAAGTATATATACTACTTTGAAATTTCTGCCGTTGTTACATTCCCTACTAAATCTTGTTTTTCCTTTTTTTTTTGAGTTGGAGTCTCACTCTGCCACCCAGACTGGAGTGCAGCGGCCACTCCCGGCCACCGCAGCCTCGACCCGCTGGGCTTCGGCGATCCTTCCGCCTCAGCCTTCCAAGTAGCTGGAACTACAGGCGTGCACTACCACGCCCAGCTAATTTTTGATTTGTTGTAGAGATGAAGTCTCATCAAGTTGCCCAGGCGGGTCTCGAACCCGCAGGCTCAGACAATCCACTCACCTCGGCCACCCAAAGTGCTGGGATTACAGGCTGAGCCACCGAGCCCAGCCCCTTTTTTTGTTTTGAGTGGCAGTCTCATTCTGTCATCCAGGCTGGAGTGGTGTTGCAGGATTATGGCTTATCACAGCCTCAACCTCCTTGACTGAGGTGATCCTTCCACCTCAGCCTCCTGAGTAACTGGGACTACAGGCATGAGCCACCACGCTTGGCTAGTCTATTTTATTTTTTTGCACAGACAGGGTCTCGCTGTGTTATCTAGGCTGATCTGAAGTTCCTGAACTCAAGCAATCCTCCTGCCTCAGTCTCCCATAGTGCTGGGATTACAGGTGTGAGTCACCACACCCAGTTTGTTTTTCAATATATTAATAAAGAAGTTGGGAGGCTGAGGTGAGTGGATTGCCTGAGCCCGTGGGTTCGAGACCCGCCTGGGCAGCGAGACCTCACCTCTACAATAAATCAAAAAATCAGCTGGGCGTGGTAGCACGTGCCTCGGAAGCCTGAGGCGGAAGGATCGCCAGAGCCCAGCAGGTCAAGGCTGCGGTGGCCGGGAGCGGCCACTGCACTCCAGTCTGGGCGACAGAGTGAGACTCCAACTCAAAAAAATAAATAAATAAATAAAGAAGTTAAATATATGAATATATCACAAACATTTTAATAGCTACTTCAATATAAATAGCTTCTCTTTTAATCTTATATACTGCATTTTTTATTAAGAAATAATTTACTTAAACAAAATACAAAAATTTGAGAGGTTAGCTCTGAATTGTTACATATACATAACATCCCACAGTCACCATCTAGGTCAAGATCCAGAACATGGTGCCTCTTCCTAGCTAATAAACTCCTCACATTAATTTTTCTTTCTTTTTTGAGTTGGAGTTTCACTCTCTTGCCCAGGCTGGAGTGCAGTGGCACGTTCCCAGCCACCACAACCTTGACTTGCTGGGCTCTGGCGATCCTTCCACCTCAGCCTTCCAAGAAGCTGGAACTACACACCCGGTACCCAGGTGTGTGATTTATTGTAGAGACAAAGTCTCACCAAGTTGCCCAGGCTGGTCTCGAACCCCTGGGCTCAGGCAATCCACTCATCTCGGCTTCCCAAATTGCTGGTATTACAGACTGAGCCACCGAGTCTGGCCCACATTAATTTTTCTATCACCACAGATTAATTTTGACTATTACTGAACTTCATATGAGTGAAATTATAGTCTGTGTTATTTTGTATCTGATTTGTGTGTGTGTGTGCATGTGTATGTGTGTATGTGAGTCTCACTCTGTCACCCAGGCTGGAGTGCAGTGGCTCACTCAAGGCCACTGCAGCCTCGACCTGCTAGGCTCAAAGGGGTGATCCTTCCACCTCAGCCTTCCAAGTAGTTGGAACCATAGATGCACACAACCATGCCTAACTAATTTTTTCGATTTATTGTAGACACAAGGATTTACCAAGTTGTCCAGGTTGGTCTTGAACCCCTGGGCTCAGGCGATCCTCTCACCTCAGCCTCCCAAATTGCTGGGATTACAGGATTGAGCCACTACACTCAGCCAAGTCTATAGTTAT
This sequence comes from Carlito syrichta, assembly GCF_000164805.1. Lineage (NCBI taxonomy): Eukaryota > Metazoa > Chordata > Mammalia > Primates > Tarsiidae > Carlito > Carlito syrichta. The sequence goes on from NW_007240669.1 coordinate 5,120, forward strand.
TATTATTTTCTTGAGTCGGAGTCTCACTCTGTCGCCCAGGCTGGAGTACAGTGGCACACTCACAGCCACTGCAGTCTCGACCTGCTGTGCTCAGGTGATCTTCTGCCTCAACCTTCCAAGTAGCTGGAACCACAGGCGCCACCACAGCTGGATAATTTTTTGATTTATTGTAGAGAGGAGGTCTTGCCCAAGTTGCTCAGGCTGGTCTCAACTCCAACTCAAAAGAAAGAAGGAAAACATATTAAATAGAAAAGACAATAACTATTTCTTTAAAAAGAAATAAATTGTGGTAATCCCATTAGTGAATAATTTAGATAATAAATTATTTAATATAAATGCAAATTTTAGAATTATTATAATATAAGCCCCACGGTTGCAGAATGATAATTATTTCTGATAAAACTGAAAGTTACATTTTGTATTCCTTAGAAGGATTTTTTTTTTCTTCTGGCACTGTCATGAAACACTGTTTAGCTGAAAACATTTCAGAAGTTTCAGATCCATTGTTAGTGGGAGTTACACAACACTTCTTGATATCCCACACTAATTAATAAACTGAATGAGGGAAAAAAATTGTCACGAATGACTTTAAAAATTCATCTAAAAAGTATAAATAGGGCAAATTGCATTTAATTTCATGTTGTTAACTGAGCATGGTAGTGCGCGCCCGCAGTTCCAGCTACTTGGAAGGTTGAAGTAGAAGGAATGCCTGAGCCCAGCGGGTCGAGGCTGCGGTGGCCACGAGCGTGCCACTGCACTCCATCCAGCCTGGGTGACAGAGTGAGATTCCGACTCAAAAAAATATATATGTATATAATTTCATATTTGTTTTTTCTTCTCTCCAAGGAATAAATGGGAAGGACAAATTCAAGATTTGAAGCTGGATGTATAGCTGACTTGAGACTAAATCAATCAGAGTAGATCTCCAGGTTGCTCCTTACAGCTATTCAGAAATGATTTCCTAGGCCAGGCGCAGTGGCTCAAGCCCGTAATCTCAGCACTTTGGGAGGCGAGAGGATTGCCTGAGTCCGGGGCTTCGAGACCAGCCTGGGCAACTTGGCGAGACCTCATCTCTATAATTAATCCAAAAAATCAACCAGGTGTAGTGGCACGTGCCTGTAGTTCCAGCTACTTGGAAGGCTGAAGTGGAAGGATCACTTTAGCCGAGCAGGTCGAGGCTGCAGTGGCTGTGAGCGTGCCACTACATTTCAACCTGGGCAACGGAGTGAGACTCTGACTCAAAAAAAAATAGTATTAAACTGCTGCTTTTTGTTTGTTTGGTTTTAAATTCAAAGAAGAAATGTATGACTGGCAGCTTTAGAAGAAAGAGTGTCCCAAGCCGGGTCATCACTCTGTTAATACAGAGCAGGAATACCTTGAGGAAACCCTGTGTTGTACTCCAAATAACACTGGTAATTACCTTCCTGACATCCATTTGGGTAAAAATCGTCCTTCATTAGATTTATGTTTTCTGATGTTGGAATACTAAATTAGGTTGTTTTCTTACTAATAAGTCACCTTGGGTATTACCTGTGCATGCCCTGTTCAGATCAGTGGCTCAGGAATAAAAGGCAAAGGGAGAAGGGGGGCATGGGAGTGTTAGATCATGTTGGTGACAAGACCAAGGAGCCACAGGACAGCTCTGCAGGATGCAACTGAAATGGCATTTTCATAAAAAAACAAGGTGAATAAATCCTCTTAACAAGAATTTACGAACATTGAAGTTTGACTTTGCTCTGTGAGACTACTATGTTCGTTTCCTGGGGCTACCATGACAAAGTCCCACAAACTGGGTGGTTTACAATAACAGAAACGAGCTGGGCACGGTGGCTCACACCTGTAATCCTAGCATTTTGGGAGGTAGATGGGGGAGGATTGCTTGAGTCTAGGAGTACAAGACCAGCCTAGGCAATACGGTGGGTGTGGTAGTGCGTGCCTGTAGTCTCAGCTACTCTGGAGGCTGAGGCGGAAGGATCACCTGAGTCCAGAAGGTCGAGGCAGCGGTGAGCCATGATCGTGCCACAGCGCTCCACTTGGACGCCAGAGTGAAACCTCAACTCAAAAAAAATTAAAAAACGGCTGGTTTTGGTTCCCTCCCCTACCTTGAGGTGAATCACCTCTTTCTCTCTCTAATTTACTTTCTAAATAAACTGTATTTTCTTTTTTTTTTTGAATTGGAGTCTCACTCTGTTGCTCAGATTGGAGTGCAGTGGCTGCTCCCGGCCACCGCACCTCGACCCGGAATATTGGTGATAACCCACTGCTGTATATGACATGTTCGTTTTAAATCCACCCTGATGTAATATTTACATTTTTTGCCTTATAATATGAATAATTGAACTATAGATACCTTACTTAAATTACTTTTATCTCGATCATGAAATAGGTTTCTCTTTACTTTAAAATTTAATTGTTCACCTTGGTGTGTTAGAATTTTCTCATCTTATTGGAAACTAAAAGAAGACAGATGTGGATTTGCTTGTTCTGATTCCCTTGCACTGCTTGA
>NW_007240669.1:7814-9074 GCF_000164805.1 Carlito syrichta
GAGCCCGCGGGTTCGAGACCCGTCTGGGCAGCGAGACCTCATCTCTGCAATAAATCAAAAAATCAGCCGGGCGTGGTAGCGTGTGCCTGTAATTCCGGCAACTCGGAAGGCTGAGGCGGAAGGATCACCGGAGCCCAGCAGGTCGAGGCTGCGGTGGCCGGGAGCGGTCTGGGCGACAGAGTGAGATTCCAACTCAAAAATAAATAAATAAATAAAAATAAAAAAGAAATAAAATAAACAAATAATGGTATCATGGCTTACATCAGTTTTAGCTCTCCTATAGGATTTGGCTGTCTCTAGTCTAAAAAAATCACCAGGAGAGAAATAACCAGAAAGATCCAAATAAATGGGTAAGCAAAACATTTGCCCTAGTTTCTCCCTGATGCCTCTTGTGATAAGTGAACCTTTGTTTTTTTACTGTGATTGTAATCCGTTCATTGAAAGGATAAAATATATCGCATCAAAAGGAATAAATATTCAGACTCAATAGTTGTAGTGGATTGAATGGTGGCCCCCTCAAAAGGTATGACCCCTGCTGGGCACAGTGTCTCACGCCTGTAATCCCAGCACTTTGGGAGACAGAGGAGAGAGGATTGCCTGAGTCCAGGGGTCAAGACCAGCTTGGGCCACTTGGCGAGATCTCATCTCTACAATAAATCCAAAACTTAGCTGGGTATGTCGGCATGCACCTGTGGTTCCAGCTACTTGAAAGGCCAAGGCGGAAGGATCACCTGAGCCCAGCAGGTGGATGCTGCGGTGGTTGTGAGTGTGCCACTGCACTCCAGCCTGGGCAACAGAGTGAGACTCCGAATCAAAAAAACAAAACAAGTTTAATTAAATAAAAGTATTTTGTTGTTGTTTGTTTGTTTTGGGGGAGTGTTTTGGTGCACCATTACTGGAGGTACTGCAATGCGTGAAATAGATGCAGCAAACTCCTGTTCTAACTCCTTATTCCAAAAAATCCATTTAACAAGCCTGGGCAACACATCGAGACCTCGTCTCTGAGAAAATTTTAAAAATAAAATTAGCTGGGTGTGATAGCACACGCTTATAGTTACAGCTACTCGGGAGGCTGAGACAGAGAGATCACCTGAACCCAGGGGGTCAGGGCTACAGTGGACCCTGACTGTGGTACTGCACTCCAGCCTGGGTGACAGAGTAGATCTCTCCTCAAAAAAAAGAAATCCACTTAATATATTGCCCTCAGCCGGGCTCGGTGGCTCAGCCTGTAATCCCGTGCCTTTGGGAGGCTGAGGTGAG
>NW_007240670.1:0-874 GCF_000164805.1 Carlito syrichta
TGGTTAATGAGTTAGCTAACTTTTATAACTATTTGGTAAACGAGTTAACTAGCTGTCTTAATTAGTTGGGTAACGAGTTAGCTAAGTGACTTTCTGGTGGACAATGCAGACGACTACTTAACTGGTTAACACGTTGGCTAACTACTAGGCTGACTTGTTAGCTGTCTTAACAAGTCGACTGTTTAGTCAGTCAACTAATTAGCTTGGTTAATTTGTTGATTGATGAGTTGGCCACCAATTTAGCTCAGTTAAATAGTTGGCTGGCTAGCTTGCTCACCTAACTAGTTGGCTAAATATTTGGCCGACAATTTAACTGACCTAACTAGTCGGCTGACAAGCTATCTGACCTAATTTGCCAGCTGAAAACTTGGCCGACTAGTCGGCCGATTAGTTAGCTGACTTAAATAGTTGGCCGGCTAGTCAGCTGACCGGTTAACTTACTTAACCTGTCAGCTGGCAAGTGAGCCGACCGGTGAACTCACTTAATTAGTTGGCTGGTGAGTGAGCCAACTGGTCAGCTGGCTTAACTATTCAGCCGGCGAGTGAACTGACTGGTCAGATGACTTTAGTCAGCTAGCGAGTGAGCCAAATGTTCAGAATAGTTAACTAGTCAGCTGGTGAATGAGCCTACCAGTGAGGTGACTTAACTAGCCGACCGGCGAATGACCCGACATGTGAGCTGCCTTATCTAGTCAGGCAGCAAGCGAGCCGACCAGTGAACTGATTCAACCAGTCAGCTGGTGAGTAAGCTGACTAAATAGCTGATCTGTTGGCCTGCGAGCGAGCTGACAATTTAGTTGACCTGTTGACTGGCGAGCGAGCTGACTAGTTTGCTGAACAGTTTGCAGGCGAGTGAGCCGACTAATTAGCTGAC